>NC_051227.1:8273360-8488360 GCF_015220715.1 Pygocentrus nattereri | reverse complement strand
ATGTAAATGAAGAGAGAGTGAAGGAGAGACATGTATATGAGGAGAGAGACCTGTACATAGAGAGAGAGAGAGAGAGAGAGAGAGAGAGAGGGAGAGAGAGAGATGTGTACAGAGAGAGAACATGTGAAGGGGAGAGAGACCTGTACATAAAGAGAGAGAGTGTGTGTAAAGGGGAGAGAGATGTGTACATAGAGAAGGGAGAGAGAGTGAGAGAGAGAGTGTGAAGGAGAGAGAGACCTGCACATAGAGAGAGAGAGAGAGAGAGAGAGAGAGAGAGAGTGTGTTAAGGGGAGAGAGACCTGTACATAGAGAGAGAGAGTGTGACAGGGAGAGAGACCTGTACATAGAGAGAGAGTGTGATGGGGAGAGAGACCTGTATATAAAGAGAGAGAGAGTGTGAAGGGGAGAGAGACCTGTACATAGAGAGAGAGTGTGATGGGGAGAGAGACCTGTATTTAAAGAGAGAGAGTGTGTGAAGGGGAGAGAGACCTATATATAAAGAGAGAGAGTGTGTGAAGGGGAGAGAGACCTGTACATAGTGAGAGAGAGTGTGAAGGGGAGAGAGACCTGTATATAAAGAGAGAGAGAGTGTGAAGGGGAGAGAGACCTGTACATAGAGAGAGAGAGAGAGAGAGAGTGTGAAGGGGAGAGAGACCTGTACATAGAGAGAGAGAGAGTGTGAAGGGGAGAGAGACCAGTACATAAAGAGAGAGAGAGTGTGAAGGGGAGAGAGACCAGTACATAAAGAGAGAGAGAGAGGGTGAAGGGGAGAGAGACCTGTACATAAATAGAGAGAGAGTGTGACGGGGAGAGAGACCTGTATATAAAGAGAGAGAGTGTGTGAAGGGGAGAGAGACCTATATATAAAGAGAGAGAGTGTGTGATGGGGAGAGAGACCTGTACATAGAGAGAGAGAGAGAGTGTGTGAAGGGGAGAGAGACCTATATATAAAGAGAGAGAGTGTGTGATGGGGAGAGAGACCTGTACATAAAGAGAGAGAGAGAGTGTGAAGGGGAGAGAGATCTGTACATAAAGAGAGAGAGAGAGGGTGAAGGGGAGAGAGACCTATATATAAAGAGAGAGAGTGTGTGAAGGGGAGAGAGACCTGTACATAGAGAGAGAGAGTGTGTGAAGGGGAGAGAGACCTGTACATAGAGAGAGAGAGAGAGAGTGAAGGGGAGAGAGACCTGTACATAAAGAGAGAGAGAGAGGGTGAAGGGGAGAGAGACCTGTACATAAATAGAGAGAGAGAGAGGGTGAAGGGGAGAGAGACCTATATATAAAGAGAGAGAGTGTGTGAAGGGGAGAGAGACCTGTACATAGAGAGAGAGAGTGTGACGGGGAGAGAGACCTGTACATAGAGAGAGTGTGAAGGGGAGAGAGACCTGTACATAAAGAGAGAGAGAGAGAGTGAAGGGGAGAGAGACCTGTACATAAAGAGAGAGAGAGAGAGTGTGAAGGGGAGAGAGACCTGTACATAAAGAGAGAGAGAGAGAGTGAAGGGGAGAGAGACCTGTACATAAAGAGAGAGAGAGAGAGTGTGAAGGGGAGAGAGACCTGTACATAAAGAGAGAGAGACTGCAGAAATGAGATTTTAGAAGCTGCCTGTTCTGCTGAAATATCCCAGCACTCCTGTCTCTCACTGCGAGCGTAGAATTGATTGGGGAGTTAACGATTAGTGTGACACTTTACTGTTTCATTTTCAGTGCATTAAGTGAATCTAAACACCAAAAAGTTTGGTGAGAAATTCTATGGATTATAATCGACATCACAGCTGGAACTGACTACAAGGCAGAGGAGCTTCGTTTGTCTCTTGTTTCGTCCTGACCATTGTGTTCATGTGATAGAAAGTAGGCCTTGAGTTTGGAGTTTTGGATAGACCTTAATATCTGTGCTGCTTCAGCTGTGGTCAGGAGCTGTGGCGGCGCTAATTGCTGGGTTTTGGCTGGATGATCACATTAAATCAAATAACTAAGCATCTAGACACTTTAAGATTCACCTTCAGAGATCAGTTTGAACCCTAAAGTGCTTCACCTGGACCAAAAGGTTCTTCATAGGTTCTTTAGTAAAGGCCACAGCCCACGGATGTTTAAATGGCTCTTAATGGGTGGTCACCAACTCCTGGAGATCCACCTTCAGAAATCACTTTGAACCCTACATGGCTTCACCTGGTCACCTGGTCCAACAAATCAGTCTCTTTTTGATTAGAAGACCTTGACCAACCAATAAGGGTTGCTCAAAGGTTTTTGGCTTAGATGTGTGTTTCCTTATGCTTAAAAATGATTCTTCCTTGGTTCTTTAGTAAAAACTACAGCTCATGAATGTTTAAATGGTTCCTTGCATAGTTAAATGGTTCTATTCTCGGATGAATTGATGAGAACCTCTTTAAAGAACCTTCTAAAATTGTTCCATGTAGCATCAAAAAGCCTAGAACTTCAATCAAGAGTACAGGCTTTAACTGCTTTAATTTAACTTTTGAAAAGATACATTTACAAAAATGATTAATCTAAGACCCACCTGTTGCAAGGTTCTTCAGGGGACCAGAAGTGGTTCTTCATTGTCTTTGCTCCAGAGAACCTTTTTGGCACCTTTGATTCTAATACACTATGTTAGAACTGAGCTCTGATGGAAGCCGAATCTCCAGAATTAGTGCAGCTGGTGACCACCGGCTTGGATGAATCGGGATTGACCAGTGGTTCCAGACTGTGCTTGACTGGATTGGAAATTGCAAACTTTCTAGACTGAGCAACTTCGTCTCATTTGACTTCACTGCATAAAAGTTGAAAGGTTTCGGCCGAGCAGATGCTTTCGAAGCTCTGGTCAGAGCTGTTTGGATGCCAGCCCATTCTGACTAGTGCTTTGAATCAGTCTGTCTCTGCCGGTGTTGATGACCAACCTGATCTAGGTTCTGCCACCGTGACGCAGTGGTCAGACCCCCCATGTCCTGTTAAAACCTTGGATCAGTATTCACTCTGTCTGGTGTTGTCTGTGCTGTGGGGTGGTTTGACCACTGAAGCGACCAGTCTGCAGACGAAAAGAAAACAGCTTTCTTCTGATCCCTATCTGCCCAAGCATGGATCCGTGAGAATCTAATCCAGGGAAGAGGACAAGCCTTCAAACAATAACTGTTATTTGAAGGAAAGAGATGACATTGGATTGTGACAGTATATACTAATGATTATCGGAATTTCATGCATGTTATTAGGGATGCACTAATATGGCAATTGAGGTCCAATGCTGATATCTGATATTTCAAAGAGAATTATAACATTTATTTCTGTTGGGATACAATTACAGTAAAATAAATTACACAAAATATAGGTTTAACATTGGTCAAATCTAAACATCTGTCCAATGCCAATTAGGTTATAATATTGATTCACTAATGCATTTTAAATACATTGCATTAAATATGTTGTTAGATTTTTTGAAAATGTACGAAGGTCTTTACATACCAAGTGTTGATTTTTCAGACGGTAAAAATGAGACATTGTCTTCACCCTTTCGCAGAATGAACTCACTCCACCAATCACTGTTGTCTGATGTTGGCATGGCGGCAACCAAGATGTAGAACTCCTTTGACCAATGTCAAAACAAGTCCTTTATCTTCTGCTTCATCACAAGTGGAGTTGGCATCTCCAAATTTTGTTCATACTGATTTTGGTGATGGTAGCTATGTGCAAAAAATCTCCTGATGTTGAATAAGAGCTCAAAACCCTCCATTCTGTTTCAAAGCCCTCCCAATATCAATGCTGGCCCATTTTTAGAGGATCTTTTCGTCACTTTCTGGTCCCAGTTTCTCAGATTAGATTATCTTAACTTTTAGCGATTGTTGTTTTTTTCCCATCAAGTCCAGTACTTATGGATTTAATACCAAAATCCATATATTATATTTTGATAATGTAAAAATTTCTGCCCCGTTGGTGCAGTTAGCAAGTAACAATAATTACATATACATACAATATATATATATATATATATATATATATATATATATATATATATATATATATATATAATGTTTTGCAGGAGTGACTTGTTAAGCTGGCTGGCTAACAATTATTATCCCATCTCTCTTTCACATGTTGATTTAGAGCCACTGTAGAAGAAATGTTGAAAGGTCCACCCTTCAGAGGTCAACACCAAACAGCAGCACTATTGGACGCAGATGCAATTTAGAGTTCAACGAAGATAAAGTTGAAATTGATTCGCCCCACAAGTCTGTAAACTGAATTCCATTGAAATTAATGTAGTTATCAGAATAAATCATGTGGGCCCTTTTTCACTTAAGTTGCTTCAAATGCAGATATAACCTCCTTTAAAGACATACAAACTACTCTGCATCTGATTCATGAAAGTTTTGTTTGACATGGAAACGAATGGAGATTTGTAAACAAACGATGAGTCGGTTTCAGTGCGTGAAATCAAGCGCCAACCTACCAGCACCATCATTTACATGAATCTCTAATTCATGCAGATATTTGGTTGGGAGCCAATAAAACAAAAGCATTCATCTACTCTTGAGCCAATGGGTGTTCTCCGAGGCGGAGTTTGAGGTTGAGCACTGCTCGCCCTACTGACCAAACTTTATTATGCTAAAATTTTGACATCTAGAAATAATAAAATGTGAAATAAACAATGGAAGAAGGAATAATTGAATCATTTATTCATACCAGTGTACATGTAAAATAAATACATACACTTTTGTACTGGGTTGCCATGAGAACATTGTTAGTATTAGTTACTATTTAGGCGGCATAGTGGCACGGTGGGTAGTGCTGTTGCCTCACAGCAAGGAGGGCCTGGGTTCGATTCCCTGGCTGGGTGACCGGGGTCCTCTCTGTGTGGAGTTTGCATGTTCTCCCCGTGTCTGCGTGGGTTTCCTCCCACAGACATGCAGTCAGGCCAATTGGACATGATACATTGCCCCCTGGGTGTGAGTGACTGTCTGTGTCTGTCTGTCTGCCCTGCGATGGACCTGTCCAGGGTGTATTCTGCCTTCCGCCAGATGACCGCTGGGATAGGCTTTTTGTGTGATTTGGCATTACCGATGGCAATGTTGCAAGCAGCGATTCAATTCATGTGCTTTAACTTGAACTTATTGCACATGTTGCCATTCAGGGTTTGAATCTGGTCCAGTCTGGTGGAGATGCATTGCTTCTGGGTGTCTGGCTCTAGGGCTGGTCATGTCCATTAGCCACATTGATTAACGAGCTTTGACGACAGCAGACGCCCCAAGCGCTGCAACTCAAATGCCATTATTGAAGTGTTTTAGCCATTAAAGTCCTAATCAGGAATCAGTGTTGCATTTTAGTATGGTCACAATGGAGGTTTCAGACAGAAAATGACATTAGCTGATGTTTAATAGCGAGGAAGTGAGGCAGCTTGGAGCTGACCTGAAAGTGACCGGTGCCCTGTGGAGCATTTCTAGTTTAAGTTTAAATGGGCCATTTTGTCTTATTTTTTGGGCTCCTTTTGCTTTTCTTCTTTACCTGACGTTATGCAGTTGGCCATCATTGTTTTGCATCCTTTTCGTCCAGAGGGAGTTCTTGGGAAAATGAAAGGAAAAATAAATGAAATAGAGTGAGCTCTCAGAAATGAAAAGCTGAGAGACTAAATCTCAAAAGGCTCCCAACTCCCTATGTAGTGCCCCATATAGGGTGTGAAATAATGGCTTCTGAGTCATTCTGAGGCATGAACAGTCCACGGTTGATGCCATGGATAAGAGACAAAAATCTTTAAAGAAGTTCTTCTTAAGCATAAATGTACTCGTTCAACGTTCAACGTGAATGAAGTGTATGGAAAAATGAATGGAATTACTGAAATTTGACCATGCCTAAAACCCTGCCTCCTTCCAATCTAAGACTCTATACCTTCCCCTCTCTACCTTACTTTTCACCACCACCCCATCTCCTCCCTGTTCCTCAGTTATATCAGTCCTACTACTATTCAAAATGGAGGGAGGGGGGGTCTGACCTTCTAGCTTCAAGCAGAAACCACTATTCAGTCCCCCCACATGCATCCATCATATGTTGAAGGAACTAGTCCAAATGAAAAAGGAATGTTTTTAAAATATGTATTTATATGTGTATAGCTAGCCAATCATTAAAGTTCTATTTTAACTATTATGGAATAAACATTATTAACATCAAACCCTTGTCATGCACAAATGTGCAAAGTACTGTGTAAAATAATTTATTTAATTTCCACTCAAAACTAAGATTAAGTATAAATTTAGATTTATTTCACATTTTTCTGAAGATCAGAAAAGTCAAAGAAAGGCAAATGAGTTTTAAAAACTAGAGTATAACTGTACTATTAAAAGCTACAGAGGAAACTGCATTCCTAACAACCACCTGGAAGACCTGGTAGACACCAAAACTGTCTCCATCAGAAAAACAGCACCTGAAGCTTTCAGCTTTGAGAGGGTGGAGAAAATCAAGCTCTACTTTTTCTTCAGGGTTCCACCCCAAAGTCCAGACCTCAGCATCACTAAATGTGGGATTACTTGGATTGTGAAAAGCAGAAAATGCTAAACCAACTTCAACCAACTTTCGGTTTTGAAATATTGTTTTATTTTTCTGGCATTGTCTTCTGTTATCGACACAGTTAAACATGTAGTATCGGTATTAACATAACATAACATAACATAACATAACATAACATAACATAGTATCAGTATTAGTGGCGAAACTGGCATAGTTAAACATGATATTGGTATCGATGCTAATAATGGCATAGTTAAACATAGTATCAGTATCAGCACTGATATTGAAATAGTTAAACATAGTATCGTTACTGGCACCTATATTGGCATAGTTAAACATTGTATCAATATCGGCGCTGATACTGGTTTACTTAAACAGAGTATCAGCATTGACACCAATACTGACACAGTTAAACATAGTATTGGTATCAGCACCAATATTGATATAGTTAAACATAGTGTCGGTATTGGCACTAATACTAATACCAATACATTGTTAAGCATAGTATCAGTATCTGCATCAATACTGACATAGTTAAACATGGTATCTTTATCTGTGCATGTACTGGCATAATAGTGTTTTAATAGTGTTGGTACGGACTCCAATACTGGTATACTTAAGCATAGTATCGGTATTGCCGCCAATACTGGTATACTTAAACATAGTATTGGTTTTGCCACCAATACTGGTATACTTAAACATAGTATTGGTATTGCCGCCAATACTGGTATACTTAAACATAGTATTGGTATTGCCGCCAATACTGGTGTACTTAAACATGGTACTGGTATTGCCGCCAATACTGGTATACTTAAACATGGTATTGGTATTGCTGCCAATACTGGTATACTTAAACCTTGTATCGGTATTGCCGCCAATACTGGCATACTTAAACATAGTATTGGTATTGCCACCAATACTGGTATACTTAAACATAGTATTGGTATCACCACCAATACTGGTATACTTAAACATAGTATTGGTATCACCGCCAATACTGGTATACTTAAACATAGTATTGGTATCACCGCCAATACTGGTATACTTAAACATAGTATTGCTATCACCGCCAATACTGGTATACTTAAACATAGTATTGGTATTGCCGCCAATACTGGTGTACTTAAACATGGTACTGGTATTGCCGCCAATACTGGTATACTTAAACATGGTATTGGTATTGCTGCCAATACTGGTATACTTAAACCTTGTATCGGTATTGCCGCCAATACTGGCATACTTAAACATAGTATTGGTATTGCCACCAATACTGGTATACTTAAACATAGTATTGGTATCACCACCAATACTGGTATACTTAAACATAGTATTGGTATCACTGCCAATACTGGTATACTTAAACATAGTATTGCTATCACCGCCAATACTGGTATACTTAAACATAGTATTGCTATCACCGCCAATACTGGTATACTTAAACATGGTACTGGTATTGCCGCCAATACTGGTATACTTAATCATGGTATTGGTATTGCCGCCAATACTGGTATACTTAAACATAGTATTGGTATCACCGCCAATACTGGTATACTTAAACATGGTATTGGTATCACCGCCAATACTGGTATACTTAAACATGGTATTGGTATCACCGCCAATACTGGTATACTTAAACATGGTACTGGTATTGCCGCCAATACTGGTATACTTAAACATGGTATTGCTATCACCGCCAATACTGGTATACTTAAACATGGTATTGGTATCACCGCCAATACTGGTATACTTAAACATAGTATCATTTTTGGTGCTGATATTGACATAGTTAAAAATAATATCGGTATCGACGCCAGTACTGACACAGTTAAACATAGCATTAGTATTGTTGCCGATAATTAGATGGGTATCCATAGTATCGGTCTCTATGACTGATACCTTATTGAACACATATTGCACCATTTGGGTTTAAATGTTGTAGTTTATTGATTTAGAGTACACAGTGCACTATATGAGTAGAGATTCAGCCACAGTGAGAAAGAGAGAGAGAGTTTCATTAATACTGGAATAGGGCTGTCGCCATTAATCAATTCAACTCAAAAAATCATACATTAAATCAGTTTTATTGTTTTGACCTTTTTCAAAACCTCTAACACAATTACTGTTTCAAATTATTAGTACAGTACTAATACACAACCAATATTCACCTTCCACAGCTGTGAAAGGGTTTATCCAAGGCCGCTCACTTCTTTCTGTCTCTCTCTGCTTCTCCTCGTCACCTTACTTCCTGTCCAGCATCTGGAGCGTCCAGTAGGGGTCTCCCTCACACCGCAGCGGTGGGTCACAGTGTTGCACTTTAGCTGATGTCAGAATAAAGCACACATTTACACACATGGCTATGCAGGGTTTCCCAGCTCAGGTCACGCGGTCCTGCACAATCAGCAACCACCCATCCCCCCACACTCTTTCAGTGATGGATTCACACACTGTAGGCTCAGAGGGATTGACGCAATGCTCGGACTGAAGTGGCCAGAGATGGAGGACACGTAATGATCGTATGATCACATTAATATTCATGTATGGTAATGACAGTTTACTGTGTGATGGTTGTGTTGAATTTAATAAACTGCAAAAGTGCTGGTACAGGATATGGCTTCGGAGTGTTGAACAAAAGCATGGATGAAATCAATCAATCAATCAATCAATCAATCAATAAATCTTTTAATCAGTAAATCAGTAATTCTATATATCCTTTAATGATTCCAATCAGTCTGAAACAGTCGGAAAAATGAATCAGTTCTAAAGTAAGTTGCTTGAAAAAAATCAGTCAGTCAATGAGTCTTTAAAACCAGTCAGTCATCAGCTTAGTCAGTCAGTCAGTCAGTCAGTCAGTCAATGAGTTTTTAAAACCAGTCAGGCATCAGCTTAGTCAATCAGTCAGTCAGTCATTTATCAGATGAGTCAGTCAGTCCGTCAGTCCGTCAGTCCGTCAGTCCATCAGTCCGTCAGTCAGTCAGTCAGTCAATGAGTTTTTAAAACCAGTCAGGCATCAGCTTAGTCAATCAGTCAGTCAGTCATTTATCAGATGAGTCAGTCAGTCCGTCAGTCCGTCAGTCAGTCAGTCAGTCAATGAGTTTTTAAAACCAGTCAGGCATCAGCTTAGTCAATCAATCAGTCAGTCATTTATCAGATGAGTCAGTCAGTCAGTCTGTCAGTCAGTCAGTCAGTCTTGAAAACCAGTAGGTCATCAGATTAGTCAGTCATTTATCAGATCAGTCAGTCAGTCAGTCAGTCAAAGCCTTTAAAACCAGACAGTCATCGGATTAGTCAATCAGTCAGTCATTTATCAGATCAGTCAGTCAGTCAGTCAGTCAGTCATTTATCAGATCAGTCGGTCAGTCAGTCAGTCATTTATCAGATCAGTCGGTCAGTCAGTCAGTCAGTCAATGAGTCTGTAAAAGCAGTCAGTCATCAGATTAGTCAATCAATCAATCAATCAATCAATCAATCAATCAATCAATCAATCAATCAATCAATCAATCAATCAATCAGTCGGTCAGTCAGTTATCCATATAATGAGTCAGTCCAGTGAGTCAGGTAATTAATCAGTCTGAATCACGCTGAATCAGTGATCAGTGAGCATGCTCTTTCTCTCTCTCTCTCTCTCTCTCTCTCTCTCTCTCTCTCTGTCACTCTCTCTCTGTCGCTCTCCCTCTCTCTCCTCTAATTATAAAGGGCCCTGCAGATTACATTAACATAAAGCTCATTTGTTAAATGAATTGGCTTAGGCAGGGCAAGATTGTGTTATATATGTCCACCATTAATTTCTCTGTGGAGAAGACTGGCTGCCTCCAAGGCTGCTTAAGTGGCTCCAAAGGCTCGATTCATCACTATCAACCTGAGCCTGAGCTACTACTGCACTGAAAGCAGAGAGAGAGAGATGCTGAGAGAAAGGGGGAGAGAGAGAGAGAGAGCGATAGGGAGAGAGCGATAGGGAGAGAGAGAGAGAGAGAGAGAGAGAGAGAGAGAGCAAAAAAGAGTACGGTGGAGATTATTTGCCTGAGTCCGACTGTATGTCTGTATGTGTGTGTTATGATAATGCGACGGGGGGCCACCACTTGGGGTCTCTCTTGCAGCATAAAGGTGTTAGTGTTGTTCATTATGGTGTGTGTGTGTGTGTGTGAATGAGGTGTGAATGTAAATGTTGTAGCTGGATTTGAGGTCTGTTGTGTCTCAGCCTGAGAGGAAGGTATTGTTCATCTCTTCTAAAACAGCACTTAATAAATCTGGACCCTCAGGACTGTGGAGCCCGGGACAGAAATAGGAGTTGCACCCACAGGGCCGAAGAAATGACCTTTAGCTGGTGATGATGCCCTGTGCTAGATTTGAGGATGCAATTAGAGATGCAATAAACAAAAACAACATAGAGATAAATAAATAAGTAGACAAATCGCTGAATAAATAACAAATTCAAACAAAGACTGAATTAGGCAGATTTATAAATGAATGTACTTGAAGGAAAAAACCTCTCTCTCTCTCTCTCTCTCTCTCTCTCTCTCTCTCTCTCTCTCTCTCTCTCTCTCTCTCTCTCTATATATATATATATATATATATATATATAATCCCTCTAGAGAACACATTTCCACTGCTCCAGCGTCCAGTGGTGCCATGTTTTACACCCTTCCAGCCGACACTTGACGTTGCACACAGTGATTTTAGGCTCGTGTGCAACTGCTGGCTATGGAAACCCATTTCATGAAGCATTGGACACACAGTTCTTGTGCTGTTATGTTGCTTCCAGGGGCAGTGTGGAACTCTGTAGTGAGCAATGCAACTGAGCATAGGTGATTTATAAGCACTCCGTAAGTTTGCGTGGGGTACTGCTTTGTGGCTGAGCTGCCGTTGCTCCTAGATGCTTCCATCCATCCATCCATCCATTTTCTAAGCCGCTTCTCCGTCAGGGTCGCGGGGGGGAGCTGGAGCCTATCCCAGCAGTCCTCGGGCGGAAGGCAGGATACACCCTGGACAGGTCGCCAGTCCATCGCAGGGCAGACACACAGACACAGACAGTCACTCACACACCTAGGGACAATTTAGCACACCCAATCGGCCTGACTGCATGTCCTTGGACTGTGGGAGGAAACCGGAGAACCCGGAGGAAACCCACGCAGACACGGGGAGAACATGCAAACTCCACACAGAGAGGACCCCGGTCACCCGGCCGGGGAATCGAACCCAGGCCCTCCTCGCTGTGAGGCGACAGCGCTACCCACCACGCCACCGTGCCGCCCTAGATGCTTCCATTTTACATTAATAGCACTTACAGTTGCCTGGGGCAGATCTAGCAGGGAAGAAATTTCACAAACTGACTTGTAGCAGAGGTGGCACCCTATGACAGTGACATGTTTAATGATGTCACTGAGCTCTTCAGTACGACCCATTCTATGCCAGTGTTTGTCTATGGAGACTGCGTGGCTATGTGCTTGATTTAATACACCTGTTCTTAATGGGTGTGGCTTTTACTCCTCCGGAAACTGAAGATATAATTAACAGAAATGTGTTCTGGTGTTTTTAATTAGTGTCTCTATGACTCTGGATCCTTTCTGTTAAGTAGTTTAATGTGCGCTCTCCTCCGAGCTAATCGCGTTAGGATTCCTATTATAAATCAGCTCATTCCCAAAGCTCTGATGGAATTAGGCGACTATTAGGTTTGCTAAAACGGGACAGACATTGTCCTAGTAAGGTGCCGCTCTAATGTGCTTCTGTGGATTAGCAGAGAGGAATAAAAGGCACAATAAAGAATACGGGGTAATAATCCTCATTATGAAATGTGGCTTTCAGGTCTGGTTTTCATTTGTGTCTAATGACAAAGAGGTAATAATGCGCTGTGCTAGTGTGAAATATTAATACATTGTAATAGTTTGTTGTATGATCTGACACTGGCATTCCGCTAAGGGTCTTTCAGTGTGTTTTACCGAAAGATAACCAGGGATTCTCTGTGTGGTGGTCTGTTTCTGTTTGCCTTGGTTTAAAATGATGGTGAGGTGGGTGTTCCTACAATACAGGCCCAAGGTTTGGAAGGAACACTTACTGTGTAAAACTGAACGTTCCTAAGGCTGCATTCACTGCTTTCGGAAGAAAACCTCACATCTCCATTTTTGTCATTTTTTCACATTTTGACAGAATTAGAAAAAGCCTGTTACTCTTTATGTTGTGTGTCAATTTCATGAACAAACGGCCCAGAATGACTTTCTGGGGGGGGGGGGGGGGGGGACCAAGTTTGATTCGATTTTCCTCTGAATGTTCACTTTAAGTGGACAAAGCTTTCCACGTAGTCCAGGCCGAGTTACGCCTCAGCAAAAGCTCTTCGGGTCAGCAAGAACCCAATAATTTTGCAAAAGCTCTGAGGAACCCAACCCATGTTTATGCCTTCTTTTGCTGCTGGAGCCACAGGTAGAGCCCTCTAATCTCAAATCAGAGAGAGAGAGAGATCGAGGCTGACTTCTCCACAGCAGGAGACAGATGCATGAAGGGTTGCTATAGTTACTAGTGAGTGAAATGTTCTGGGGTAGCCTTTCATTCTACGTTAGCGTACCAGCTGGGGAATCCTGTCTTTAGGAAAGTCCCTGTGGGGCTGGAGAGCTCCAGGGTAAGAACGGCTACTTAAAGCTTTCTCTTCTCATATCAGTGCTACAGTAGAGTGTTCCTTAATCATTACGGCCTCTTTTTCTGAAATCTGCACTTCTTACTGTTATTTATTATTTATATGCCATACTGAGATTGTAACGCGGGTGAGCGATGATGAGGTGGACTCATATGTTGAGTGAAGCAAGATTTATTAAGGGCAAATCCAATATCAGAGTCTAAACAGTCCAGGGTCAAACTAACACGGAGAGATGGATGGACAGACATGACGAAAAGGAACACAGATTAAAGACACAATGGAGGCTGGAAGAAAAAACACCATACAATACAATACAAAAACCAGCAACTGACTAGGGAAAACACAGGGCTTAAATACAAGAACAGGGTTAACAAGACACAGGTGGTTAACAAGAGGCATAACAAGACACAGGTGGTTAACAAGAGGGTTAACAAGACACAGGTGGTTAACAAGAGGCATAACAAGACACAGGTGGTTAACAAGAGGGTTAACAATACACAGGCCATTAACAAGAGGGTTAACAAGACACAGGTGGTTAACAAGAGGGTTAACAAGACACAGGTGGTTAACAAGAGGGTTAACAAGACACAGGTGGTTAACAAGAGGGTTAACAATACACAGGCCGTTAACAAGAGGGTTAACAAGACACAGGTGGTTAACAAGAGGGTTAACAAGACACAGGTGGTTAACAAGAGGGTTAACAAGACACAGGTGGTTAACAAGAGGGTTAACAAGACACAGGTGGTTAACAGGAGGGTTAACAAGACACAGGTGGTTAACAAGAGGGTTAACAAGACACAGGTGGTTAACAAGAGGGTTAATAAGACACAGGTGGTTAACAAGAGGGTTAACAAGACACAGGTCATTAACAAGAGGGTCAACAAGACACACGTGGTTAACAAGAGGGTTAACAAGACACAGGTGGTTAACAAGAGGGTTAACAAGACACAGGTGGTTACAATCAAGGGCAGTGTCTGGAAACAAGGGGGCAGGACAGAGAAGAATCAAAACAAGGAAGCTCATGGACAAGACCAAAAGTAAACAAAAGCATGTGGCCAATCAGGACAGATAACTAAGATGGCTAGTATTAAAAACCAGCAAATGCTTTTACCTTAAATGGGCCCGTTGTGAAAGTCAATTTGCTGCAAACTAATGCTAACTAAGTAAGTTAAGGTCAGCATTTCTCACTGCTCGGTTACCAGTTTTTCATTGTCATCTTCTTGGTGCATCTTGGTTTTGTTTTTTTTTTTGCATTTCTCTCAAGGCTGATGTTCATGAGATTCTTATTCCAATTTCCATTCCACCTCAAAGAGTTCAGCAGCTACATACTAGTGCCTGTACATGAATGAATACATACCTCTATTGAATGAACATTAAGATGCATATAAGCACAAAAACACTCAGACAAACTGTAAATTTTTATTCCATATTTATGAAAGTTTATTCAATATACAACCCTGTTCCCCCCAAAAAGTTAGGATGCTGTGAAAAAAATTTACATAAAACTAGAATGCAGTGATATGCAAATGATTTATTATTAAATTGTACAAATACAACATACAAAATATTGAAACTGAGAAAATTGTTTTTGCCAAATATTTGTCCATTTTGGATTTGATGCCAGCAACACATTTCAAAATGAAGTTGGGACGGGGGCCTGTTTACTACTGTGTTGTATCATCTGTTCTTTTAACAACACTTTGTAAGTGTTTGGGCACTGAGAAGACACTGCAGTTTTGAAAGTAAAATCCAGGGTCTCCTTTGTCATATTTTTGTTTAATAATGCTCCAGATTTTTTCAGTGGGTGACAGGTCTGGCCTGCCGGCAGGTCAGTTTAGCACCCGGGCTTTTATGCTGTAGAGCTATGCAGTTGTAATACATGCAGAATGTGGTTTGACACTGTCTTGCTGAAATAATCAAGACCTTCCCTGAAAAAGACGTCATCTGAATGGCAGCAGATGTTGCCAAAACATGTTTATATCATTCAGCTTTAATGGTGCCTTCATAGATGAGCACATCACCCATGCCATGTGCACTAATGCCCCCCTAAATCATCATGAATACTGGCTTTTGAACTGAGCACTGATAACAAGCTGAGTGGTCTTTAGCCCGGAGGACACAGTGTCCAATGTCAAATTTTGATTCATTTGACCACAGGACACTTTTCCACTTCACCTCAGTCCATCTTAAATGAGTTTGGGCCCAGAGAAGGAGGCAGCGTTTTTGGATCCTGCTTATATAAGGTTTCTTCTTTGTGGCTGTAGCAATGAACTGTGTTCACAGATAATGGTATTTGGAAGTGTTCCTTAGCACATGCAATGATTTCCACTACAGAACTGTGTCTGTTTTTAATGCAGTGTCACCTGAGGAAGAACATGGCTAGCCAGTATTGGTTTCTACATATATATTGAATAAACAATGACCTTGGACTTATTGATTGAAAACATTGATATATATATATATATATATATATATATATATATATATATATATATATATATATATATATATATATTATCCCTTCATTTATTTATTCACCTGTTTCTTGACTGATTAAAAGAACAATTTTTTTTTAGAATTTGAAATAATGCAGGCTAAAAAAAGCATCGTGCTTTTACACAACTTGCATTTCTACCCGCTCTCCTATACTGAAGAACGTCCTGGCTCATTGCCGTGGTTTCCTTTTGTTTCAGCATCTGAAAAGGTTCCCATTCACTGGACCTCAGAGATCTGGAGTGTGGTGCAGGGAAACATGCAGTCTTTTCTCTTCTGCTGTTCAGTTGTTTGCACTGGAATGTAAAGATTGGTCTGTATTTTTTGTTCAATATCTTTTCTTATAGGCTCAGTGGAGGCCATGTGAAAGGCCTAATGCTATAGAGTCTAACTAGGCCATCATGTGCCAGTTGAACACTCCTGTCTTACTGTTTATGTGAGAAAGACGATTGTTTGTGTGTATGTGTTGGTGTGTCCCTGTGTCCTTGGCTCTCTTTGCGCCAGGTTTCCCGCGGTGCTGCCATTCTGTTGTGTGAAAGCAGGAGCAGCGGAGACTCGCTTTCACACAGAGCGCTAGGAAACTTCAGAGCTCGGTGGCTTTACTGTGTCCCTTTTGGTTTATTCTGGACCGGACTGGTTGATGCAGTTCCCTTCAAGACAGCTCACTGGTGTATTTGTGTCAGCGGAGCGGGGAAAGTGTGGAACGAATGTGTAGGAGTGGACAGGCATTTTTACTCTCTCTCTTTTACATGCAGTGATGCTAGAAAGTTTGCAAGCCCTTGAGACTTTCTACATAACTCTGATTGAAAATGCAGTGAAGTCTTAACAATATAGATGAAAACAACAACATAAACAAATCAGTTATTACACTACATGGCCAAAACACCTATATGAGCTTGTTGCACATTTCTTTCCAAAAGCATGGGCATTTATATGGAGTTGCACCCCTTTGTGTCTATAACAGCCTCCACTTTTCTGGGAAGCTTTCCACAAGATTTTGGAGATCTGGTCTGTGGGAATTTGTGGCCATTCAGTAAAAAGAGCATTTGTGAGGTCAGGCACCAATGTTCGACAAAAAGGCCTGGCTCACAATTGTTATTCCAATTTATCCCAAAGGTGCTCAGTGAGGTTGAGGTCAGGGCTCTGTACAGGCCACTGTAGCTCCTCCAAACCAAACTTGTTAGAACCTCTTCTTAATGGACCTTGTTTTGTATACAGAAAAGGGACTTTCCCCCCAAACTGTTGCCACAAAGTTGCAAGCATATAATTGTCTAAATTATCTTTATATGCTGTAATGTTAACATTGCCTTTTGCTGGAACTGAGGGGCCCAAGCACCGAATAACAGGCCCAGCCCATTATCCCTCCTCCACCAAACTTTACTGTTGGCACTATGCATTCTAATGGGTAATGTTTTCTTGGCATCCACCAAATCCAGATTCTTCCATCAGACTGCTGTGAACTTCAGAGAATGTGTTTCCACATGAACCCATTTCATGAAGCTCCTGACACACAGCTCTTATGCTCATGTTGCCTCCACAGGCACTTTGGAGCTCTGTAGTGAGAGACCCAGCTTGAGTTTCATGGTCTACCACTTCTTGGCCTAGCTATTGTTGGTCTAGATACTTCCATTTCACAACAATTGCACTTACAGTTGTCTGGGGCAGACCTAGCAGAGCAGGAATTTCACAAACTGGCTTGTGGAAAAGGTGGCATCCTATGACAGGGCCATGTTTAAAGTCACTAAACTCTTCAGTATGACCCTGTTTGTCTACGGAGATGGCATGGCTATGTCCTTGATTATAAACACCTGTTAGCAATGGGTGTGGCTGAAACACCTGGACTCAGTAATTAGGAATGATACTCGTATGCATTTGGCCATACAGTGTTTCACAAAGGGATCATTAAACACCTTTGTTGGCAAAACTATGTGAACCTTTTAGTCACTGGTGTCACTCCTGAGCAACAATTGCTAAAAATCAATAGTTATATGACACCATTACCTACTACATTAGTATACTAGAGTCCCACAGTGTATTTCAGCTTTGCCTTATATCCAAAACACATTATTTATTTAAGCACTCCTTAAATGCTAACATTTAATGTAAGCTCCACTAATTTAATCCAGTCAAAAATGAAAGAGAATAATTTAGTACTAATAATGACCTTTTTCGTCAGAGTGCGACTAATATTTCTGCACTCCAGTGAGACCAACTTATGATTTATTCAGGAAAAAACGCTTCTATACATTAATTAAGTACAAATCCCAAGTAATTTGCTTAGATCCTCCTCACTTAAATCTCGTTAATCTTATTAAAGGCTGTAAATGTGGGAACAAGTCAGCTGGAAAGTTAATAAATCTATTTGGAAGATGCCTTCTGATGATCTCATAAGTTATTCATGGATCATGACTATTAGATGGCGTTAATTTATCTAGCAACACGATATCATATGCAAATAGACCCAGTTAGACAGTATAATTAAATATGATGTATTAATTAAATACAGACAGTCATACTAGAGCTGATCCATTACTATGATTAATTGTTGAATAGGGATTCTGCTTTTCACTATTTTACATTTACACTTTGAATGTTTTGATTGATATTTATTGACTTGTTTACTAGAGGCTTGGATCTTTAGCAAATCAGTTTGACTCATGATTCATCTGCTTTCATTTTGATTCAGAAACGTTTTTCTGAATTAAGAATAAATTGGTTCAATACACTGATCAGCGATTTGATTCAGTGATTCAGGTCAGCGATTCAAAAACCTTTGAGAAGTGTTATAATTGATGTATAAGGACCTCAAAGAACCCTCTCACCAAAGTTTCCCAGGCAAAAACTTGAATTAATGTCATGTATATGTACAGTGACCTCTACAAATTTTGGCACCCCTTGTAAACACAGGTTTCTCATTGGCTGAAAGCAAAATTGCTTATCGTTTATCCTTGTTCTCTTTCATTCGTCTTCATCTTTCACACAATAGTAACAAAAATCTACCTTTATTTGAAGTACAGTGATTGAAAAACCTCTCAAACCTCTGTGCTCCACAATTGTTGGCACCCCTTCCTTTGGGGGCAGTCCTTGGGTGTCCTTGAGCAAGACACCTAACCCCTAACTGCTCCCTGGGTGCTGCGGATTGGGCTGCCCACTGCTCCGGGCAAGTGTGCTCACTGCCCCCTAGTGTGTGTGTGCTCTCTAGAGTGTATGTGGTATTTTTCCCCATTGTGGAACTAATAAGGGTCACTTAAAAAAAAAAAAAAATACTTTGTGCAGCCTCCCTTTGCAAAGACAACAGCTCTGAATCAAGACTGGAGAACACATGGCAAGTATCTGAGCCCATTTCTCCATATAGGACCTCTCCAGATCCTTCAGATGTCGAGGTCCACGCTTCAGCTCATCCCACAGACTTTCTACAGGGTTTAGGTCAGGGGGCTGGAAAGGTCTTGGCAAAACCTTGATTTTGTGTTCAGTGAACCATTTTTGTGTTAATTTTGAGGTGTGTTTTGGATCATTATCCTGTTGGCAGATTCATCCACAGCCCAGTTTAAGCTTTCTAGCTTGGGCAGTCAGGTTCAGGTTTTGATTTGATCTGTTGGTACTTGATGTCCATGATACCATGTATCCAAACAAGTTGTCAAGGGCTTTTGGAAGAAAAACAGCCCAACAACATCACAGATCCCCCACCGTGCTTAACAGTGGGGATGAGGTACTTTTCTGCATGGCTGTCTTTGTGCCCATGCCAAACCCACCTCTGGTGTTTATTGCCAAAAAGATCTATTGTGGTCTCATCTGACCAGAGAACACGGTCCCACTGAAAGCTCCAGTAACATCTGGCAAACTGGAGGTGCTTGAATTTGCTGGTCCTTGACAGCAGATGCACCCTGGCAAGGACCTGGCAACCTGGCAACTCTCCCAGACAACTTTTGTTATGTAGGTAGTGTCTGATTGTGATTTGGGAAACTTTCTGACCCTAGACACAAAGTCTGAAATTGTCCACCTGAGACTCTTGGAGATTCCTTGGCCACTCTAACCATTTTCCTCACTGAACATAGGGTCAATATAGACATATGTCAAAAGGATAAGCAAGAAAGAATGTTTTTCACAGCCTGATCAGATGTCATCCGTGACGGTCACTGGAAGCTACATGATCTCCTCCTGCCCGCTCAGGTAGTAAAATGCCAGGTGTCCTCGCTGTGTGCCTCTGAGTCCAGACTGTTCCACTTTCACTCCCTCTCCTTTGCCCTCCTGTGCCGTCAAGTTCCTCCTGACTGTTTGACAAACAGGACCATGACCCAGCAAAGCCCCCCAGTGTGTGTGTGTGTGTGTGTGTGTGTGTGTGTGTGTGTGTGTGTGTGTGTGTGCGTGTCTGTGTGTGTGTGTGTGTGTGTGTGTGTGTTTGTGTTTCAGAATGAGCTGTATTGAGCTGTCAGACTCTCTCTTGGCCCTCAGTCCCAACAGACTGAGGGCCAGCCTGTCATTAATGTCATTTCCACACTCCACTCTACTCTGCCTTATACACAGTAGGGCTGAGTGAAATTAGGGAAAAGTCACATTGTGATATTTGAGATATTTTTGCCCATATACTTAGGGTCTTAGGTCTTATTTGACAAGTTGCTACCTATTTGTTAGTATAAATGCGGAGTTAGAACTGGGTGGCATGTCAAAATGTAATATAATACTTTGGAAAGCTTTTTATGACACAGTATGTCATGAAAGTTAGACCATGTTTTAAACATACTATTAAAAGTATGAATCCATTTACTTGTATTCAACATTTCACACACTGTTCTGCACTAAATCCAGTTAAACAGGACTACTTTTGCTTTCTTTTTAATCAAACATGAAGGTAGAAAGTGATTTTTAATTATTAATGATATCCACAATATGTTTGGAAATCACATTATGGCAACTTTGATGTCATTTATCATGATAATGATAAATATGGTCATATTGCCCAGCTGCATGAAAGAGCGCAACATGGTGTTCCTCAAGGCTCTGTTTTAGGGCCCTTCCTTTTTTTCCTTCATTTACAGCCTCTTGCATTTCAGTTTCATGCTGATGATGCTCAGTTTTACATGTCAGCCCAGCCACATTCAGTGGCACAATTAGACACAATGGAAGACTATAAAGACATAAAAGCCCAGATGACCAGCAACTTCCTCCTGCTAAACTCTAATAAAATTTAATAAGCTTGCAGATTTTATCTTTGACCTTAATGGTTTTTCAGTGCAACTAAATAGCTATAGTTAACCCCTTGAATGGCCAGGTCCTGCCAGCAGGCCCAAAGTTTAATTACACACTTCTATAACCTACGAACAGCTCAGCCAGTTTGCTTTGAAGTCCCTGTAGTTACTGAATAATAAGGCTTAGTAGTTAATAAGCCTGAAAATTTAAGAGGTTAAAGACCTTGGTAAAAAAAAAAAAACTGCCTTTGAGTCCCATAAATCTTTTAGATCAGCTCAGACAAGCTTACAGCAAAATCATAGAATCACTCATAACTCAGTTGATGGAAAAACATTTAACTCGTATAGATCATAAACTCTGGAACAGCATTTATTAGCAATGCAAGCTTGATTTGTGTGTCTACACTGTCTTTAGGCTGGCATATGTCTAGAAGTATTACTGCTCATTTTTGCATGTGGACTGTAATTGTGTTTTATTCCTATTCCAGGAATACTTTGTAGATGATTCGCACATCAGTGCATTTTGTGTGTCTTATTATTTTTATTATTATTATTATTATTATTATTATTATTATTATTAGGTGGCGCGGTGGGTAGCACTGTCGCCTCGCAGCGAGGAGGGCCTGGGTTCGATTCCCTGGCCAGGTGACCATTTGCATGACTCTGCATGGAGTTTGCATGTTCTCCCCGTGTCTGCGTGGGTTTCTCCAGGTTCTCCGGTTTCCTCCCACAGTCCAAAGTCATGCAGTCAGGCCAATTGGACATGTTACATTGCCCCTAGGTGTGAGTGTGTGAGTGACTGTCTGCCCAATGACCGCTGGGATAGGCTCCAGCACCCCCCGCGACCCTGAGGGAGAAGCAGCTTAGAAGATGGATGGATGGATTATTATTATTTGGATTTTATTTTTGTACTTTAAAAGAAGATGTTTGCATATAATCTAGAGTTTGTGGTGCTGTTCCGTTCTGTATTGATTTTGTTCTGTTCCTATATTGATCAGCCGTGTGGGTGATTAAAGTGTTGATACCCAGAATGGTTTCCGGCTCTGGCATTCAGCCTTGGCTCTTTCATTGCGGTTGTGGGTTTGGAATGCATTACTCTCAGACTTAAACATCTCCGTCTTTGTTTATGCTTTTTGTGCTTTTGGTTTCTTCTGGGTTTTATCATTCCATTGGGCCTGTGTTGTTTTGAGACACTATAGGCAGTAAGATAGTCCAAGGCAATACAAGATGTTGTAGTTGGACAAAGCTTAGGGGGTTTAGCAGTGAGTGCTGTCTATGGTCCAACAAACATTCCGGTTCTAAAATCTGATTGGCCTTTGAAAAATTCACTATATACGCACACCTATGACCACCTCACAGGGACTGAACTCTGTATCACTGCACCACAGCATGGAAAACCCTTATACTATTAATGGAATAATCTCTGACTCTCATGCTGCTTATATGGACCACTGAGTGTACTGATGAAGTAAGAAACTGTATTTTTGGGGGGGTTGAAACTGAGGGGCTGATGACTTATTTTCTTAACTAGAACTAGGCTGGTCAACTAGCTACCATCCTAAAAGAGAGCATACATGCTGAACAACTCTATCATTGATACCACAGGCTTGAATTAAAGCACTTACAGTATGATTTACTGTAAACTGGTGAAAAAGGTCTAAAGAATGTCATGTGATTGTTTTACACACTTCAAATGTCTGGGTTGCAGTCCCCAAAGGTCCCCAAACAGCTCCATACTCCCTAGATAGTGTTCTAGCTATGAAAGTATAGAAATTCTAGCCTCTACACTAACAACAGTGCATCATTTATCAAGTTTGCATGTGTCTGAGTCCCAAATTAGTATGTCTTAGCTGTATTTTGCTCTGTTGGGCTGCAGGATCAGGTATTTAACCTCCTACGTGGTGCAGTATGTAGGGAGCAGGGAGCTGTTTGAGATTCAGCCCCAGTGTGAGAAGAGGGCGCTGCTGGATTGATGCAAAATAAGACTTGTGGTGGTGATTTGGTGACCAAAAAGTACTTAGACAGTGAAGGGTTTTGCGTTAAACAGTGATGTGTTACCATATGTTCACTGTTGTATGACAAAAAGTTTCAAAAATTGTGAAATGACTACAGTATAATGCACTAGGCGACCGAACGTTCACCTCATTCAGCGGTTGATGGTTGCTTGGCAACAATACCATAGTTTAAAGAAACTACATTTCTTGGCAGAATACTTCTGTCGATAATTATTCACAATAAATTATTTTCCGAAAAATTATGTATTTTATACGATTTTATGTTGGCTGCAGTTTTATATAAGCAATAAGCCCTTTGAGGCCATGCGTTAGAGTGATTTTATTACAGGGGAGGGGCTTTTAGACCAGGAGAACACCCTTTCTGTGATAAAATTGCAGTAACGCATGGCCTGTTATGGCTTATTGCTCTATTCTACTATAGGCAGCCTGTAAAACAACAACAACCAGTGCGTAAACTGAATAGGAAAGCGTAGCTTATTGGATGTTGGCCCATTATAGAGTTGTATTGGATGACCTTTACGCTCATTTTTACCAGTTGTTTGATTTTCCCTTTCAAAAAAATTGGATTTCAGAAATTATTGTTTTTCATAGCATTTATTAAAAGTAAACTTCTTTTTTGCTGAGGCATTTTATTTGTTCCAACTTTTCCATATTTTCCAGTCTTATTGGGATGTTTCCTGGACAGCCGAGCGATAGATTCTGTGTCTTGTCTTGCCTTCATAAAAGTCTACTGGCACGCGTTGTATGTGCATAAAAAGTACTTAATAAGGTGTATGAAGACGAGGATGATATTCATTACGTTGCCTAATTTTGAGAATGATCCACCACCCAAATAGTACCTGCTCTCTGAGGGTCCATGGGGGCTCCTGCCCACTGAAGAACAGGGTAAAAAAGTATCAGAGAAACAGATGGACTACATTCTGTAACTGTAGAACTACAAAGTGCTCCTATATGGTCAATGGAGCTGGTGAAGTGGACACTGAGTGCAGAAACAAGCAGGTGGTTTTAATCTTATGGCCTTTCTGTCTTATATCTTGATCTTCTCCTGCGCTCTCTGTAACTACAGTTTAATCTAATTACTGATCTCCATGGTAAATGGCCTCACATTATGTTTGCAGTCTGACCTAGACTGATGGTCCAGACCACAGTCGCTGCTCTCTGTCTCCTGTTCTGCTTTCAGGATGTCTGAGTGCAGAGCAAGGTGACTTTGGTTCAGTCTGTGTCCATTAATTTGGATTGTGTTTCATATCGACGTGATGGACGGTACTCTGCTCCCAGCGCACGTTCCTCTATCTAATTCGGTTAGGAAGAGTTTTAAATTTATATTTCCTCTAGGGAATTATTATTTGTGGGCTGCTTTGATTGTTGAAGGTGGGGGAAGTATGGTCGGGGGGGGGGGGTCAACATTGAAAAAAAAAATCACTAATCTCCAAAACATAAATTTTACAGGAGAAGGAAAAAACCTACTCTGATTTCCATGCAAGTCAATGGAACCAGACGTTTTTCCAAGTCATTTTGAGTAATTTCCTTTGGTCCATTTGTCATGGAATTTACACACAATATAAAGAGTGACAGGCATTTTCAAATTGTGCCAAAAACTGAAAAAAAAATGGAGCTATAAGGTTGTGTTCGGACAGCAGCGATTTACTACCAGTTCAGTCACGAAGAGATTTAGTTTGCTTTATGTAGATTATTTTATTGGGCTAAAGTTTAGCAATCGACATGAATAAGACTGAATAAACAGACAGCATGGATTAAACAGTGTAGGACCCAATAATGTAATAATTCCCCAATAATCTAAAAAACTGGCAGAAATGTAATAAAATTTGCACTTAATTTGGCTAAAAATATAATAAAACCCAATAATGAATGAACATTTTAAACTTAAAAGTCTCTAACCACCTTCACTCAGCCTGCAGTTGCTTTACTGGATTTTTCTTCACTTTTAATTTTATATTGGTATGTTTTCATGTTTATCTGTTGATTCTAATTTTCTAAAAACAATTATTATTGTTATTTATTTTATTCTTTTTATTTTTTTTTTACTGCCAATTTGTCTTACATCTTTTATTTCTTTATTTATTTCACTAATTGTTTTATTGATTTCAGTCTTAGCTGATCTGTTATTTATTAAGCTACTATACTATCATAATTTTAGTAGTATTGGCGTGGCTATATTGTAAAAGAGGGTCTACAGTTGCGGCTTACAATTGGATCATTGTACACAGGTAGGCGAAGGTAATGTTAGGAGTCTTGCCCAAGGACTCTTATTGGTATAGTGTAGGAGGTTTGCCCAGGGGCTGATTGAACACTGGTCTACAGTGTAGAACGCAGAGGTGTTAACCACTACACTATCCAACCACAAGGTAAATATGGCCTCTAAATCATCATTCAATGTGGAAGGAGACGCTTGAATAAGAGGCCAACCCATCCATTTAGCGTTGTTACCTGCACTGGAGTTTGACATCCATCTTTTTGAAGGTGGTTCAGCCAAAGCCTTACTTCACCCAGCTCTCGGGATGATCCGTCTGCCTGATTTGTGATGTTAAACTCCTTATTCTTATTGAATTTACATACCTGTCCAGGGGGACACTTTGTTTCGGCAGCTGAATGTGTTTTTCTCCCACAGTACCAGACCTCGCCGGCACAGGTCAAGCCCTCCACTCCTTCCCGCGGGGCTTCTCAGATGCTTGCTACACTTGTGCGATCGTTTCTTTATGACATTCGACATACAGTACTTTCCAGATTATCAGTATTCGTAAAATAAATAAACAAACAAACAAGTCAACAAATGCATGGACTCTTAAGACCAAGCTATTCCATTCAGCCTTTAAGCCGAGGAAAGAGGAGAGAGCTCCGGTCCTGATTGTGGTTCTGGCTGTACATTGCTGTTGAAGTGGTTGTTGTTTCTGTTCCTTCTTTCATCCCGTCCATTTGCTTTTCTGAAGCCCTTTGCTGGACCAGCAGTTTATTAAATCTGCAAATGCAAATAGCCGAATGGACCTTGAGAGCGAGCGCTGTACTTACCCTCTCTGTCCTTTCTGTCGTCTTTAAGAGCAGAGATTTATTCCTTTTTGCACTTTGGCAAATCGGGTCCTTGATCTGCAGACTCATTTACGCACAGCTATCAGTCACTGCAGCTCAGCGCTACTGTTTACCCAGACTTTAATGAAAAATGAGAGAGAGAGTGAGAGAGAGTGAGAGAGAGAGAGTGAGAGTGAGTGAGAGAGAGAGAGAGAGAGAGTGAGAGTGAGTGAGAGTGAGTGAGAGAGAGAGAGAGAGAGTGAGAGAGAGTGAGAGTGAGAGAGAGTGAGAGAGAGAGAGAAAGAGTGAGAGTGAGTGAGTGAGAGAGAGTGAGAGTGAGTGAGAGACAGAGAGAGAGAGAGAGAGAGAGATTATCCTAAATGTACGCTGGTTTGTAGACGCCGGCTTCTGAAATCAAGGGTATTGATAGAGAGTTTGTCCCCCTTTGCTGCCTCTACTCTTCTGGGACGAGCATTAGTGAGGTCCAGTCATGACACATGCCAAAGGTATTGAATGGGGGCTCTGCTGGGGGGGCTTTATACCCCTTTAGCCTATGCTTGGCATTGTACATTAGGCTGATGTGTGTCCCATTCTATTCGTCAGAGCTTTTTGTGACGTTAAAGTAGCTGAATTCATTAATTAGAAGGAATGTCTTTATTTTTCATGAGATGTATTTTGCATGTTTTTAGATGCTAAGTAAACCTATTTTTGTAGATGAACAGGTACTTATTGTTCTTGGATGTCCTTTCACTTTTAAAAAGAAACATACAGTACTGTGTGGACGTTTTAGGCATCTAAGCACATTTTTAAACAGTTGACCTCAGCAGTGAGTTCATCACAATATACATTAGAATAAAGTCGTATTCATAATTCAAATAAACATGAAAACAATAAAGAGTATCGAGAATTTCTTGGGTCCATATTTTTCCTTGAGGCCTTCACAGCCGCCACAGAGACTCGTTAATATCATCAATTACATCATGAGCTCAATTTACTGAAGCACTGATTGGTCAAACCAGGAGCTGCTTTATGGATGGATGGATGGATGGATATATATATCATCATTAATTAATATTCTCTAAATTTTGTTTATTCAAATATTAACACTTTTCTCAGCAAATAAACACAAACTACACAAATAACTAGATTTTGAAAATGTGACTTTGGTGTCTAAATCTTTCACACAGTACTGTATATGTGTGTATATATAGTCCCATGAAATATAGCAGTAATGTTTGACCAGTTCGAGCATCAAACTCCCATGCCTCTTTTGTCAGGGGACATTGTGAAGTTACAAGTCTATAAACACTTTGCGTTTATTTTGTACGAGTTTGCCACTCAAGAATAGTGTCTGTTTTTCTTTGTAATGAGCTGTAATGCACTGTAAAAATCATGTAAAATTGACTCTTCACCAAACTATTCCATTCAACCTTTAAGCTGTGGAAAGAACTCTAATCCTGATTGTGATTCTGGTAAATCAGAACTATTTTTACCGTGCAAAGTAGTACAAAGAAAAGTAAAAATATTCCCACAAACCTATGTCAATACTGCTTTCACCAGACCTACAAACAGTGCTTAATGTTGTTTCAGGTCTTAAGTTGGCATCTTTCAGCAGCATTTAGTTTACCTTGAATAAATATACTAATAAAGTAGAAGAAAGTCCCTGTTTTCAGATGTTTTCTATTTTTTTTTACATTTTTTTACTTGTTTTTGTTTACTAACAGTGACTTAGTTGTAACCTCATATAAGAAGTAACGCAGTATGGAGGCAGTGCATTAGCCCAGCTAGTGCTTGCTGTGAGCTTGTCAGCTGCTTCAACATGGTGCTACATTGTAGCAACAAGATGGCAATTAAAATAATATAAACTTAATTTTGTGATTTACACAAACAGCTCATTAAATGATAAAAAAAGTGTTGAAAAAATGACTTGCATGCAACACTTTTTGACACGTATCTCTTTAAAACACTGACAAATCACTCTGAAATTTGGTGGGAGAATGTGGCTAGGAAGTATGGTAATGCGGCCAGAAGCTCACACTGATTGACCTACTCTAACAACATAAACAGGTCAACCAAGTCAAACTGTCCTATGTTAGGTTGCTCTCCATGCGCCCCTACTGCCAGTTCGTTGGTTGGTTGGTGTAGTGGGTAACACCTCTGCCTTCTATGCTGTCGACTGGGGTTCAATCCCCTGCCTAGGTAACCACCCTGCACTATACCAATAAGAGTCCTTGGGCAAGACTCCTAACACTGCCTTCACCTCATACACTGTAGACTGGGGTTCAATCCACCACCTGGCTAACCACCCAGCACTATACCAATAAGAGTCCTTGGGCAAGACACCTAATGCTGCCTTTGCCTCCCTGTGTAAAATAATTAAATTGTCGCTCTGGATAAGAGTGTTAGCCAAATACCATAAATGTATTGCAGTACAAAGTGTATCCAGCAGGTGGCAACAATGTCAGGCTGAAGCCCAGCTGCATTCACACAGTCTGTTGATATAGAAGCTGTGATTGTAGCGCAGGTTTGATGTGTCATGTTGGGTGTAAGAAGTTAGGAATACTGTTTTATTTATCACCACCACAGTTTCAGTTCACACACGGGCCGAGTTGGGTGGAGGACCGAGTATCTTTTGGAGTGAACATATGAAGGACCACCTGAAAAGTGGCGCCCAGGTCCCCCACTTGGCTGAGGCCACTCCTGAGCTTAGAGGACATGTTGCAAGGCAAAAGCATGAAATAAACTCTTTCCCCAGCTGTTTGGGAAAAAGTTGTTTGAACTCTGGAAAGTTAGCATCTAATTTTAATAGGCAGAGTTTTTATTTGACTGGACTGTTTTTGCAGATCAGCAGAAAACAGAGTTTTTGTTGCACCTTGATTTATTTGCCACCCGATTTATTTGCGCATTCATTTAATGTTTTCAGTCAATTGATCAATCATAATAGTGACAGTAACAAGCCAGTAATGCGCTGCATAATTCATCGCAGCGGTAGCTGGCTGTCACTGTGGGTTCCTGATCAAATATGAAACCATAATGGAATATCTAAATGCACACAGATGTATGTGGTTGTGAAACTCTATTTGCATCTCATTTAGAGCCTGAAACAGTTCTACATTCCAATCAGCAAGCGTCTCTTTTTAACTGCTACACACGAAGAAATGCAGTCACGTTGTTCTCATTCCTCTGAGAATGACCGTGTCCATTCGGCTTATTCTCTGCTGTGTTTTACTGAGATTTCTAAAGCTTATTTTAAGGAAATAACGTGACCATACATGCTAATGTGGCCAACACTGAGTGAAAGCTCAATTAGCATGATATCATTTGCATAATGTTAATTGGAGCTGCCATTAGCGCTTAGCATGGTGTTGTTTGCATAATGCCAGTTGGTGGATGTTGGTTTTCGTTTACTGTAACTTAATGAGATTCGTTTTCTGCCCAGTTTAGTCACATTCAGTTCCCCTTTATCAAAGCCTGGAGGGGGAAGCCAGTGCACGCTTCCTTTCAGTCCCGTCAAGCCACTACATTTTTCGGGCTGCCGCTAATGCAATTTGATTGGAAAGCTCAACACGCTGGGAGGAGAACACTAACTGCTAATTCTGTTAGGTCAGCTAAGAGATGTCCACTCGGCTTTCATCGCACTGGGCACTACTACGTTACATGGGTGTCCACAGTGAGGAGTGGGACGCTTGACTAAGTAAACTGTATGAACTGTGTCTGAGCATAATGGTCATACATCCGTAACTACGTCTCATCTATAGATATATCTTTAGCTATAAGCCTTGGTGTGCAAGCTGGGTCTCACTTTATTTGGATAGTCCACTATAGATTATCTACAGATGTTCTAACGAACTATTAAGTTAAGTGATACTTTTTTAATCCCACAAACAGGGAAATTCCACCTCCGCATTTAACCCATCTGTGAAGTGAAACACCACATACACACTAGTGAACACACACACACACTAGGGGGCAGTGAGCACACTACCCGGAGCGGTGGGCAGCCCTATCCATGGCGCCTGGGGAGCAATTGGGGGTTAGGTGTCTTGCTCAAGGACACTTCAGTCTTGGACTGTTGGTGCTGGGGATCGAACTGGCAACCTTCTGGTCATGAGACTGGTTCCCTAAACTCCAGCCCATGACTGCCCCCCCCTATCCATTGAAACTAAACGGCGGTGTGGTTGGGGTTAGGATTTGGACCAGGGTTGAGGTTTTGGGTTGAGGTCAAGGTTTGGGTTAGGTTTAGAGCCAGCTTTAGAGTTAACGAAAATTATGGTTAATTTAGTAGATATTTAGTTTAATGTCACTTGAAAGTAAATTAAGTATCTACAAAGCATCTAAAGTGGACTATCCAAATGAACCAGTGCTGTAGTGCCTTTCTGTCTGTCTGTTGTTAGCTGTTTAGCCCTTAGCACACTAACTCGCCAGCTAACAGAGCTAAGCGACAGTAGTTTGGAACCTCAAAACGCAGCAAATTGTTGTTTTTTTACGGTTCTGAAATACTACCCTTTTAATTGCTACAGGTTATAAAACAGCTGATCTGCCATTATTTTATGAATTGCTGAAGTTATAAGGAGTGTTTCAGCCTCAGATTGCTTTATGAATTAGACTCAACCCAGGGCAGCCAATCAGAATAGAGCTCATTTGCGTTATATCAGTTTTAAAGGCACAGCCTGTTTTATTGGACAGGATTTAAAAAAAAAAGGCTGGAAAAAGTCAAGTAAACATAAAATATGACTGAAAACTACAGAAATGGGACAAGTGGACTTGTGGAAGAAGTAGAAGGCATGATATGAGCACTTTAAACAGGAAAAAACGGGCATTAATTTACTTGAAGGGCCCGTATGACGGAAAATTTCCCTCATTTTATGTTTCAAATGAAAGAGTTTGAAGTACTATTTGAACACGGTGAAGGTTTGACAGCATGCCATTGGCTCTCCAGTCCATACGGAATTCAGTGTTTTATGATGTCATAAAAAACACCACCTATTTAAGATTACAGCAGTTTAGCCCCGCCCATTCTGAAGTTAAAAAGAGTGTCAGTCCCTGACAGCTTTTTCAATAGAGAGCCAATTGGAACAGATGTCATTTACATATCGTCGCTTTCCAGATAAAACCAAATATCTCCGAATTGGTAACTTTACAGCAGAGGGCAAAAACGCCCTGAACTTTTAGTGCAAGTTAATGTAAAGAGATTTAGTTTTAATTGATTTCGGGGCATTTCTGTTGGTTCAATCAACATGAAATTTCCACACAACGTAAAGCAGAACTGTTGTGTTTTAATGGCACTGAAACATAAACATCACCAAAAACTGAGATCCGTGCCTGTTTTTGGATATATTAGTCTTAAAAGGTGCAGTAACAAAAACAGCCTGGTTGATAGTAAGAAATAAAAAGTGGTTGGTCATGTAAAAATAAATTATGACTACATAAAACAAATAAGTTCTCATTCTCCACTGAATGGAAATATGGTAATTATAATTACATTGTAATTATAATTAAACTTATTACACTTCCTCTTCCAGTATGTCCATTTCACACCATGTCCATGTTTAGTTGAAGCAACTTTACTATCAGTGCTGGACTATGGTGACGTTATCTATAAATATGCTCCCTCCAGCTCTCTCAAATTACTGGACCCAGTGCATCACTCTGCCTTGAGGTTCATCACTGGAGATCCGTACAGAACTCATCACTGTGAGCTGTATGCGAAAGTTGGGTGGCCCTCTTTAACGGTACGAAGGGAAACACACTGGTTGATTTTTATTTATAAGACACTCTCAGGTCATTTGCCAGAATACATCACTTCATTGGTGAATACAAATAACAGTAATTATCAGACTCGCTCTAGTAATTGGATCAGCTGCCAGGTACCAAGAGTTTTTACTGAACTGGGAAAATCTGCTTTTAGTCACAGCACCAGCTGGAATTCACTACAGGACACACTAAAACTCGGCTCACTGGCGTCACTCAGTTATTTTAAACTTTTAATATCAAACCACCTACAGACAGCCTGCACCTGTTTTACTTAATCATATTTATTCGTAACTTTTATTTTTGTGTTAGTTCTCCTTAGTTCTTTATCTCTTTTTATTTATTTATTTATTTCCTCACATTTTATTTTTAATTTTTTTTTATCGTTACTTTTTTTTTATTTGTGATATTGTACTATTACCTTACTAATTTCTTATCTATTTTTGATCTTAATTTCTTACCATTTAAATCTCAAGTTCTGTTTTTATCTACCTTTATCGCTTATTCGCTGTTATTTTAAATTTTCTTTTAATTTAAAATGATTAAATGTAGTTATTATTTTCTTTGTCATGTCAATCACTGTTTTTGTAAATGCTTGGCTACATTGAAAATGAGGGTTGCCCTCAATGTACTTCCGAGTCAAAATAAAGGTTGATTGATTGATTGATTGATTGATTGATTGATTGATTGATTGATTATGTGCCGTTTGTGGTTGTACATTAATCAGAAAATTTCACTGCATCCAAAGGCCAACTAGCCTCCCGCATAGTTGTGTTATATTAAGTCATGCAGTGAAAGTTTTCACAGTAGAATTATGCAAATAATTGCAATAACACTTGGCCTCCTGTTGAGTCTAATCGGCTTGGAGGGAATTAATTAGTGACTCACTCTCCATCTGAAAATGCTCAGCAGCTCAGGTAAAGAATATTTACTCTAAAACTCCAATATTTCAGGCAAGAAACATTCAAGATTTAGAACAATCTGGGAACTCCATCCTAGTAGTGATGCACCGCTGAGCAGCTTTTTGGCAGTTTTATGGCTCAGTCTGATTCGGTCAGACTCTGAAGATCAGACACGTCTGGCGAATGGTGTTGGGTTCATTTCTGGCTGATTCCAGGTTGTTCAGCTGTTCTTCTGTCACAGCTGCCGACTGAAAAGCTCCTCAGTGATGATGACAGTTTGGGAATTTAGCGTCGTCTCGTCTTCAGAGTCGGACCAAATCGGCTGTCGGTCAAATGTGGTCTTATAAGTGTCCGATTTCTCTTTGTGGTAAAGTAAGAAGTAAAAACGTTGAAATGGCTTGAGCGTCTACTACAGCTGTCAAAGTCGTTGCTTAGCAACGGCGTCTCAGCGGAGTGATACAGTGTGAAAAAGCCGTGATGTTATGGTGAAATATCAGCACCGTTAAAGCGCCTCTCAACCAATCAGCTGGCCTGAACTAATTGTTGTGTAATATACTTTGAATGCTCTGCTTTTACATGCATCTGCAACATTGTTGCTGTGGTCGTTGAATGGTATTAGCTTGCACAGCCAGGTGTTTGGGTCAAAAGTTTGATTGAATGTATTTTTCATAGATAAATAGTAGACATATTTGATCTCAACGTGTGCGAATGAAAACTTGACATATAAATGAAGTAGTTAATGCCTGCAGTCGTGTGCAAAAGTTTGGGCACCCCTGGTCAACTGACTTCTTTGTGGTCTAATTGAAAATAATTAACCCATCCTCTACAAAAAAAATATATATATATATATATATATAATATAAAAAATATAAATATTGTGGCACATTTTATATTTTTGGTTAAATTTTTCCAGTATGGTCATAATAAAGTTGTTTCTACATAATTTGTTGGCTAGTCTAGCTAGTCTAATGTTGCTTCAATGATTTGCTGCTTATCGCAGCCTAGTCACAGCACTATACTTTAGCAAATGTTAACAGTGTTTGGATGATTGGCCAAAATCTTGCTTGTGTGTGCCACTGACACTCATCATCCCCACGTTGAGACCACCACGGACTGACTCTCCATCATGTGATATCTCTTGCAAATTCAGAGTCTGACTCCTGCCAGAAAATAAAAGTAATGTCCTAGGATGGTTACTTTACCATACTGTAGCATGCTATGGTGTGGTCATTTATCAAATCTGACTTTGGTTCATGATCATCAAGTCATCACGTGTGGTAGTTCCAAAATTTGCATTCATGTTCTTTGCCTCTTTAGCATAATCAAGGACAAAACAAAGCATCTTGGGCGTGATGCTTTCGAAGAACCACTTCTGGCTCCTTTCAGTATATGGTTCTTGAACTTCTCCAAATAGCGTGTGTACTTACAAATGCAAATGTGGTTTGGATTGAAAGTTTACAATCTGCACTTTCCACAGAATTTCTTTGTTTGAGCTACGAGTGAGAAAAAAATAAATAAGGTATTATTGGTACCTTAGTGCCTCCTAAGAGGTAGAGATCTTGGATCGGCTATCTTTGACAAATGTTTGCCCAGCCGTCCATTTCACCTGTAGGCCATTTTACAGTGGAAGCTGCTGTTCTCCGCTAACGTCTGCACATTCCTGCCGAAGGCCAGGAATTAGGGTAATGCGATACTAAAATAATGATGAGTGTGGCTCCGCTCAGCACGTTAATAAAACATATACAGGAACGAAGTCTAGCGATTCTAAACCGCTTTTAATCTGATATTCAAGCCTCACATAGAAAAAGAAACACATCCTTTAGATCAAAGATTGAAACCCAGTAATATCCTGAAGGGCAATAACGTTCCCTGCACCTCATGAAATATGCACTCCGAGTCTTTGCAGGCTGCTAACAAAAGCACAGTGTTTCTGCTAATGTGTGGAAATGGAAGTGTGGCGTTCAGGGACTTTCTCCTCTTAACCTTGCGTTACTTCTACAGCTTTTGGAAACACAAATAGAGTCGTATCTAATTACAGCTGTAATGATTCAACGTGTGAGGATTTCTGTGACATTGATTTGTGCATTTTGCCGCTTCGTCTGTCATGTGGTGATGCTGCAGCCATCCGTAGTCGGGATTCCATGACAGATAATTGGCCTCGCTCTGGGTGGCTAGGGTGGACCTTCATTTCCTCCCATCACTCAGTGCAATGCTAGCCAGTGTGGGCAATTGTTGGCTGGTAGTCAGCAATCTCCTTCAAGCACAATCGCAACTTTAAAGCTAACTCACAAGGGTGCGTTTGGGGCAATCATTGATGGGGAATACATTGGGGTGGCCATGACCCACCTGGACCCACCTGGACACCCCCCCCCCCCCCCCCCCCCCCCCCCTCATATCTATGGTTGGGCTTTATTTGAATACATCCTTAAGCAAACTAGTGCTAAGCGGAGTTTGGAAATCTTTACATCATATCTGTGTAACTATCTACAGTCAAATGCAGAAGCTTGGGCAATGTTGGGCCAACAAGTGAGAACTGAAAACACACTTCTGTACATTTGAGCAAGACACCTAACCCCCAACTGCTCCCCGGGCAGCGGGGATAGGGCTGCCCACCGCTCTGGGCAAGTGTGCTCACTGCCCCCTAGCGTATGTCTTCACTAGTGTGTATGTGGTGTTTCACTGCACGGATGAGTTAGGTTGTGGAGTTGACATTTCCCCATTGTGAGACTAATAAGGGTCACTTAATCTAATTAATCTGATCACATAAAATGTGCCATATTTAAGTTTGTCCCTTGTATGTGTCACACAATCAGTGGTCCACCAAACCTTCTCATAGCTTTTCTACCAGACTTTGCCATTGGTTACTGGTGTATCTCGCAGATCTTTCCTCTTGATCTATGATCTGACATGATCCTTCTTGGCTTACATGTATCCTGACTGCACCTGGTGCACGCTTGAGGAACATGGGTTCCCTTCCTATGTCTTGTTATTGTTTTGCCCATTTTTGAATTATATTTTGTCCACGGCTGAATAACGGTTGGTGATTTGGGAAGCTGATATTATACTGGTGACATATACTGTGAATCTGATTGTGTGTATTTTAGCATGAAGGCAGACATAGATGAGTATCTTGAAGGTCACCGTAAGCATACGGAGAATGTTATTTATTTATAGCATTTCCCAACATGAACAGCACGATTCTTCCTACAGAATGTCAGTGGTGTCCCCAGAACGCCAGCCCTTAAAGGTCACCTCATGTAGAAGAGGAACAGGAGATTGTCCAGGTCGATGATGAGAAAATGCTTCCATGTTTTTATTTTAAATAACAGGATTTTTGCTTTATTGAAATGTGGACCCCTCAACTCTAAAGGCCACCTACTCTTGGCACTTTCATCATTGGAATAATTCTGTGTTTTGGGCTATTGCTGTTGATAGAGAGAGCAGCCAAGAATGACTTTCCCCCAATGGCGCTGAGGCTCATATACATTTTCACCTCATATACACTTCATATAAATGCATTTGTGGCATACTGGTAGTGTGGGTTTCCTCTCTTTCAATAATGCCTACAATAGTGATTTCTGTGCTAATAGCAGCCCTTGTGGAGAGCTTTGAATCGGCCAAGCGTGGCTTTAGAATGACCAGCAGATACCACTAATCACTAAGCTAATTCATAGGAAGTGCTTTGCATTTAGTAACTCAAACACTGGGTGATATTAGTGAAGAGTCTATCTCAACATACACTATGTGGCCAAAAGTGTGTGGACACTTGACCACCACTCCTATACAAGATTCCTATTGCAAAACCATGAGCAGTCATATGGAGTTGCCCCCCTTTTGCAGCTATAACAGCCTCCACTCCTCTGGGACCACTTTTCACTTGATTTTCAGTGTGTCTGAGGGAATTTGTGCCCATTCAGTCAAAAGAGCTTTTGTGAGGTCAGGCAATGGTATTGGTTGAGAAGGCCTGGCTCACAGTTGTTGTTCCAGTTCCTTCCAGTGGTATTCATTGGTTTTGAGGTCAGGGGTCCATGCAGTCCATTGGAGTTCCTCCACACCGAACTCATCAAAACCACATTTTATGGAAATTGTTTTATCTACAGTCAAGAAAAGGTCTTCCCCAAACTGTTGTCACAAATTTGGAAGTGTACAATTGTCTAAAATGTCTTTGTGTACAGTAGCATTAACATCACTCTTCACTGAAACGAATGGGTCTAAACGTTGAAAAACAGCCTCAGTCCATTATCCCTCCCCCACCAAACTTTACTGTTGGTGCCACATGCTTGTAGGTAGCACTTTGGCATTGTGCTTAGTGATCTAAGGCTTGTGTGCCGGCGCTCAGCCATGAAACCCATTTCATGAAGCCCCCAACACACAGTTCTTGTGCTGATGTTGCTTCAGGAGACAGTTTTAACTGTTGACAAACTGATGACTATAGTAGTAAAACAGGTGATTTTTTTTGTGCTATAACCTTCAGCTGTCGGCACCCCTGCTCCGTGAGCTTGTGTGGTCTATTGCTTCATGGCTGAGCTGTTGTTGCTCCTTGACACTTCCATTTCACAGTAATGGAACATACAGTTGTCCAGGGCAGATCTAGCAGACGTCTTGCCAAGGTGGCATCCTAAGACATTGACATTTACATGGAATAATGACGCTTGAATAAGTTTAGCAATAATTGCAGCTAAAACACTTGAACTAAAAAAATGGCTGTCCACATACTTTACATGCACATACGTCCACTAGACAAAAGCTTTCTTCAGCTTCCTTGATATATTGCTAAACGTTATGCAAATCAGTTAGTCTTTCAGCACAGAGCAATCCAGAATGTTAGTCATTGTTTCGAGGCCAAATGCTACACTAGTCAGGCATGCTACGATGTCTGATTGGATGTGATTAGGTGTGCGTAGGAGGAGAAAGGGTTCAGATGCTCCCTTCAGTAAAAATCTCATCATCTGCTCTCTTCTGTCATGCCACTTCACCCGCAGCCTCTCAAAGGATGCAGTCAGAGCGAAGAACATCTGCAGCAATAACTGCAGATGTGTCCCTGTTATATTTACAGTTGTAGTCTGTGTGTTTTTCATAATGCAGTGACAGATGGCAGACTGATATATATATATATATACATGCCGCCAAAACTGTATGGCTATATGTCTATATGGCTATATGGCTAAAAGTATGAAGCGTATTGAAGCATAAAGTGAGATAATAAGATAATAACATTTCTTACATTTGTATATTTATATCCGACAGACAATTATGCAGCAACATCATGAAACAGATTGAACAATTCAGAACTAGTAAGATAAGGTGAGCAAGTAACATCACATAGGCACTTGCAATTAATTGAATAAAACGATGGAAAGTTACCGTTTTTATTTTTCCTGAAAGCTTTAGATTCTGTTTATCTGATGGGGACAGATCTGATGGTCTACCAGGACTTGAATGGTTGTATAACCTTCTTAAATCTAGTACTGAAATCAAGTTTGATGACCAAAAAAAAAATAAAAAAAATAATTATATATATATATATATATATATATATATATATATATATATATATATATATATATATATATATATAATATCATACGATCTTTAGGATGTGTTTCTGAAAACTTTAAACCTCTTTGGGACTTTCATGTAGTGGACATCTACAGATTTTCTACCCTGGACCACAAAGACAAATAAGTAGTGACATCCTTATTGTCTTCTGCACTGGCCACATAAATGCTCTGCTGCCTTTCTTATCCCTTTAAGCCGTTCTCTATTTGCTTTCACCTTGCGTAGGACCTGTCCAGTCAGACGAGGGCAGTTCAATTCATATTTTAACAGGTTTGTTGAGTGTATTGTCCACTTAATGTAATTTCTTTTTCTGGATGTCATTTCTAAATCGAATTAGGTGACCCTTTTCATCAGATACTCCCTCTGTCTTTCTTTCTTAAGCGAATAACTACATTTGTCAGGCAAGTCTGTTATGTTTTGTAGCTATGATGCCAAAAAACATAACTCTATTCACATTGACATTACTTTGTTGACATATGTTAGCATTGTAATTTATCACATTCTCTTTTTAATCTACAAAAATGGACCCATCTTGGGCCAGTGTACAAATTTCATTTAAAAAGTTTCATGGCTTTATTAAATATTTGTGAAATGCCATGTTTGTCACTGTGGCTTCAGCAGGTGCAATTCATCTTCAAGTTGATTTCACTATCTTTGACCCCTCACACAGCGCTTCATTAAAGGCCGACATGCTTATTGCAATGGACAGGAGCTCAGGAATACTTTGACAAGTCATTGTCAATAAATACTGTCCATTGCTGCATCCATAAATGCAAGTTAAGACTGTGCTGTACACAGTGGAAGTCATATGTCAGCAACATTCAGAAACACTGATCACTTCTCTGGGCTTGAGCTCATCTGAAATGGAAATGTGTATTGTTGTCTGAAGGGTCAACCTTTCAGATTGTTCATGGTAATAAAGCACCATCTAGATTGTTACCAGCATAAAGTTCAAAAGTCAGGGTCTGCCATGTTATGGGGGTGTTTGGAGCAACATGTCTTGCATTCTAGATGCTGTATTTTTAGGGATCTCAGTGATTTCAACTTGACAACAGCAAGAAACATCCTGCACGTTTTACAACATAGAGCATACAGCATGGCAAGAGCGTGGGTGCTAGTCTGGCCTGCCTTTCTTTTATGAAAAATTTGTGGTGCATTAGGAAATGCAAAATATGACAACAAAAGCCTTGCATTGTTGCACAACTGAAGACGTGTATAACTGAAGAATGACAAAAATAAAAATAAAAAGACTTAAAAAAAAAAAAACTTTTTAAACGGGTTGTTTTTGTCTTCAGTCCCTAAATGATTATTGAAACATGTTGCAGACATTGTTTTTGGAAGGAGAATATATTTATAAAAAATTTGATGAGACATCAAATGTTCTTATACTGTTTTGAAACAGACCTTGAATTCAAACAGAATTTACTAACCACCACTTTCTGTTTTTATAGACATTTACTATTGGTGTTTGTTTTGATTTGAATTTCTTGAGCAGTTACTTCACATCCTTTATATTTTGGTCAAAATTGTAGATTCTCTTGACACAGAGCGTACTGGACTAAAGCCTCCTCCAGGGTTAAGAGTGAGGCTTCAAGTTGAAGTGTTTACTGAAGGATTTACTGAAACACTAAAACACAATAAAGCTCATTACAGGCTTCAAATGTCAGAGTTTAAACTAGAGCTGCCCTCAGTGTTTCACCCAATGTGGGAAAGTCAATGTTCACCACTGTTAATGTGCACCACCGTTAGCCTGGCACTGACTTAACACTAGTGTAATGCTACAGAGTGAAGGGTTCTATCACTTGATGTTGGAGCCAGTGAGGAAGCAAATTACAATGACATTTTGACCAAAAATGCAGTTTCTCTTGATACAGAGTATATATCAAATGTAAAAGCAATTCACTGTATTGCTTATTACGCAATAAATACATAATTATGTGATTTCATATGAAAACCACAACAAAATGTCATCAATTACTTTAACCCTGATATTTTTATTCTAATATGTTCCATTCATACCTCATAGTGAGGTTCTTCTACTGATAGTGGAGCTCTCTGGCAAGAGAGCTGGCATAATTTGAATAATTTCAATTAAAAACCACTGGCTTTTCCACCAGCTCATTAAACCATGACGTACAGCAGCACACGTAAAATCCCAGAACAATAAGCTCGCACAGCGTGACCAGCAGTTCCCTCCCAGCCACAGCGCTGCACATTCAGCTGGAACTTTCTGTGCCGACACGGACTGCTCCGAGCCAGCGGCAGGCGGATCTCGCATTCCTGTTCATGAACAACATTCAAACAGACGTGCCTCTCTGGATCATCATTTATCTGCCTTTGAATGTAAATGGAGCTGGTAAAGGCCAAGTGGGAGATGTCCCTGGCTGCATAGCTTGGTCGGTTTGGTAGTTTGAGTCATGTTTGTCTTCTGACAACCCCTCTTTGGTCGGAGTTGGAGGAAAATGGGAGCAGATTTAAGCCCTTGAGATAAAATAAGGAAATAAATAAAATTAGAGCCTAACCCATGTAGGATTTTGGGATTTTTGGTAACGTTTTCTATGAATGTCATGTAAAAATCTACTATTTATGTATCTATCTATTATGTATATATCTACTAAATATGTGTTAATTATGCATTCACAAGGCATCATAAGCATGGTTATAAATATATATAAAAATTAACTATGTTATTACCATGCCTATTATGCATTATGAATTAACATAATACATTATAAGTATTAATCATAACAAATTATAAGACCTCATGAGTCGTATTTCTTCACTCTAAGTAAAATGAAACGTACATGGCTATAAATATTTATAAAAATGCATTACAAATATAGCCATGCTTATTATGCATTATGAATTGTTAACATAATGCGTTATAAGTACTGTTCATAAATTATAAGAGATCATAAGGTGTATTTGTCCGCTCTAAGTAAAGTGAAGCGTACTGGACTAAAGCCTCCTCCAGGGTTAAGAGTGAGGCTTCAAGTTGAAGTGTTTACTGAAGGATTTACTGAAACACTAAAACACAATAAAGCTCATTACAGGCTTCAAATGTCAGAGTTTAAACTAGAGCTGCCCTCAGTGTTTCACCCAATGTGGGAAGGTCAATGTTCACCACTGTTAATGTGCACCACCGTTAGCCTGGCACTGACTTAACACTGCCTATCCAGTAGAACGCCAGCAGAAACCAGCATCATTGTACTGTAGTGTAATGTAGTGTTACAGAGTGAAGGGTTCTAGTGTTTGACGTTAGAACCGGTAAGGGAACAAATTACAATGACAGCACTCGACTATCTCGCCTCTCTCTCTCCAGGCCTTCACACCACAGTGACTTCACTGGCTGATGGGCACTTGCTTTGCTGTGATGTAATGTAGTGTAGCATTTAAAGTGGGACGCTGGGTAAGAAAAGCTCACTGTAGCAGTGATTCTAGGCTGGACGGCCTGTTTGGAGCATCTGAATATTCAAGTCCTGATGATGTAGCCCAAACAGCACCATCACTAAGAAATAAAATGCTGGAAATCTCAGGATGTAAATAAATTCTGTATGTGTCTACTTTGTCCAAGCTGGAACTGACTTCTTTGGCACTGACAGTATAACATGCTATTAACACTACTTATAGTGCATTATATAACAGTTCATAATGTGTAATAAGCATGGCTATAAAGTGTAATTCAGTGTAATTCTTTCTTATAGTATTTATAGTAATATAGTATTTACTTATACTTTTTTAAGTATTTTTAACCATGTTTATAATGCCTTATGAATACTTTACATGTTATAAATGTGTTCATAGATGCTTACAAATGTGACTTTCATAGAAGCAGCACTGCTGTGTCTGATCCACTTGCACCAGCACAACACACACTAACAACATCACCACCACGTCAGTGTTACTTCAGTGCTGAGAATGATCCACCACCTAAATAATACCTGCTCTGTGGGGGTCCTTTGGGGGTCGTGACCACTGAAGAACAGGGTAACAAAGTATGGAGAGAAACAGATGGACTGCAGTCTGTAATTGTGGAAGTATAAAGTGATCCTACACGGTCAGCGGAGTTGAAAACATTTTCATTGAGGGTAGATAGAAGGTAGTTGTACCTAATAAAGTGACCACTGACTGTAGTCTCATATATTTTTAGCCATATAATCCAACCCTACCATCTGAATACAGTCTTCAAATGTGCAGAATGCAGAACGAGTCTTACTGCAGCTAAAACTTTTACTTCTTCAACTTTACAAATCTTTCCTGGGGTCAAACAACAGGACCTCATTGATTGCGCTCTTCGTCCAGACATCAACAGTGCAATTTGTTTTTTAAGCCAGTGGTCTTGCAGTATGGTGCAACCGTTACAAGTCGAGTGTCCTGGGACTTGAGCTTGAGGCTGTTGTTTGACCAACATAATAAGCTGTTAGTGGACATTAAAGCTGAGTAAAGTAAGTTGTTCAGAATCATTGCTGTCTGGAGGCTTTAGACTTTGTGATGCAACAGCTCTGAAAATTAAAGCTGTTACATAAGCAGACAGTGCAGCCTGTCTGTTATGAGTACTGTATTCAAGAATTTCTAGTCCACCTGTCAAAAAGTAGAACTAAAGCCATATTAATACAGTAGGTCTATGTAAATTTATACTACTTCTTTATGGCTTCATTTCATTTTATTACCTGTTGCTAGGCCCTGACCAGTATGAAAAATGAGTTAATTTGTGGTCAGTACCAATTTTAAAATCTAAAAATTCAGATAAGTCAGGGGTCGCAACCCAAACGTTAAGAAAATAAGATTTTGTCAAGATTTTTTCACCAAAACACGAACCACCTTGACAGCCAACATTTTATGTCCATTTTGACATCTTGGCCATAAATATGTCTCAGTATGTGCTAAAGTATTAGTATACACTAAAAATATAATATAAAGGAGAACACAAACTTAGTTTGCTCTGCTTTAAGCTTTAGCTGCTTTTCTCGCATCTCCAGCAGGAAACCTTCTCACAGACGTAGAATAGTTTCTTATAAAATGTCTCTAAATGTTTGACTTTTTTGAGGCTGAAGTCGCTTCTCATTGGCCAACTTCTTTGAATTTTCCCTTTCCACCTTAAATGATGCCTGAGAATGTAAATGCAGCACCATTTAAGGTGTAACGGAACAATATTGAGAAACCGATTTTATATTTGTGAATTTTTAGTTTTTCAGTTTCTCTTTGCAGATTAAACGTATCAGGAAACCAGCAGGAGTGATTATAAACACTAATATGTCCATTCATTTCCAAATGATCGATGTTCGTCTTAAATCTCTCTCTTTGCCGTTTCGTAGCTACTATCTGGGAGAGATTATTGTCTGCATTGCTATGGTGACCAGCCGTCTGCGCTGATCTTCAGGGTTAAAGGGTGAATCAGCAGTTCTACATTAACTCCAGCATTTAAGACCATTTATTGTTAAACTGTCAGAAGAGTTTTATTTCATTTTCACCTAAAATTCTAATTCAGTTGTTGCCAACCTCTGAGATGAGTGATGATAGAAGTTTTACACTACAAAACATTAAATAATGTTTTGCTTTCTACCCTGTTATTTTACTTATTTTCTGTCAATTGAAAGTCTCTGTCCATTTGAAAGTTTTTATTTGAATTTAGGTTAAAAGTTAAGTTTAAGTACATTTTGTTTTTGTTATTCTATGAGGTCACATTCTCAGCATGTTATTACCAGTATTCCCCAAAACTGATAATACCATGACTTCTCAATTTCAGCCAGTGCTGTGGGTCTATAAATATATTGGTTGGGCTCCACTTGCCCACCTGTTTTATGAGTTTCAATAACCCTTTTTTAATGTTAATTTTAAGCGTATTTATGCTTGTTTTATTTGCTTCACCTCTTTACATGCAAGGGACTGCACAAATAATGTAAAATAAATAGATGAACTGTTATTGTTATTAAAGTAAGAACTGCGCTGCTGAACCATCTCATTAACTTTGCTAAACCAAACCATTTCCAAACCACATCCTTATACAGTGAGCTATTACTACGTCCCGCACACAGTCATATACAAAATTATGGGCACCACTTGTTGTTCAAAGTGTGTTTTGTTAATTTTCCAAGTGAAAGTAAAATAACACACCCTTATAAACTCATTCACGAAGCTCCCGAAGGTGGCATCCTATGACAATACCACGTTTAAAGTCCCTGAGCTCTTCAGTACGACCCATTCTACTGCCAGTGTTTGTCTATGGAGGCTGCAAGGCTATCTGCTTGATTTTATACACCTGTTAGCACTGCATGTGGCTGCAATAGCTGAATGCAAAGTGGTGTGTCCACAGTGTTTTCTCTATACTGTGTAGTCCTGAGTTGGCTCTGGACAAATCTAGTCAAGGGTATTAGGGGATGACATGAATATTTTAGAGATCAATTTGTATGTATAAGGCCTGTTTAATAATTTAGGTAATGTTCACTGCTAGATCCAAGATTTTTAATTCACATTAAATTCTTTCACATACTGCAAGTGGATGACCAGCTTTGGCGATTGTCAATTATAAGGCCAACGTTTATAGCAGCTTAGTACACAAACACACAGTGCGCTCAGTACTGTAGCCAAGGTTGAAAGTCCTGTGTACATCTACAGTGCTTAGTGAGAAGGCAACCTTATTATAAATGTATTATTTTTAATGAACCAAACTAAATATATAAGTATTCCGACTGATTTGGTATGCATGTGATAAACGATGAGCTTTACATGAAATTCAAATTTTTCATCTGCCTGTTGGCCCTGTTCTAGAAACAAACACCCCCACTGTATCCTCATGGTCTCGTTGTTTTGCTGCAGTCTTCAATCATTTGAATTATTTGCCAATAAAATTGCAAATAAGTGCAATGTTTTGTTTGCTAATTTCTATGCGCAGCCTCCAGACGTTGCCTTTCCATCCATCGGTAAGTGGAATTTCCCAACTGGCCACTTTGCATCTTTAGTGTGTGTTAGGAACTGTATGAGGTATATCACTGTTATCAGAGATGGGAGAATGGCCTACACTTATGGTCAATGAAGTATTGACTGCAGAAGTAGCAAACTTCGAGTCACTTCGAGAACTACAACTTCTTTGTAGGGAAAACGGGGTCTTCATTTGTGGGTCAGTAGTGGGAGCTCTCACAAAAATGTCACATCTAATTGTCCTCTTTACCTCTGTCCTCATTTTATTTGCTTTATTAGCTCTTGCTTCTAGAGCCTGATTAATCTGAAAAAAATGTTTTATGCTAATTATAGAGGCTAAAAACAACATCAGTTGACAAAACTGTCAGTTTTCTCTTTTTAGATCACGTCATGTGGAATAACTTCCCTCTGACTCACTTTCTTCTCTGACTGCTGTTTCTCTCCTCATCCCTCCCTGTGTGGCGTCACTCACTCGAGTCTCAGAGCTCATCGTAATGCAGAGATCTGATTGGCTGAGTAGCGTCATGTGTGATATTTACAACGCATGTGATTGGTCTGTGAGTCTCCCGGGCCGCTAAAGCTACCATAAAGGCTAGAGAAGTTACGTTGATTTAAGTAGGACCACCCCGTCGAAATTAAACAATTCTCCATAGTTTATTGGTTACAGGTCCAGGTCGGCATAGGACAGCGACTGGGACCAGAGTCGCCTATTAGTGACTTAGTGATTAGTGGCTCTATATAGAATCATTTCTTGCTTAAGGTGTTCTTTGCATGGTTCTTCAGATTGATGGAAAATGTGTTCTATATGGTTCTACATAAAACCATTTTGAAAAAAATTCTATATTATCTTTTATTGTTACAAGCATGTCATTATGACAATATCAGAAGCCTTTTTTAGGCTATATAGGTCCTTTAAAGCACCACATACAGCACATTCACGGTCTGAAAAAGCATTGCACCATGCAAACAGCCATTTAAATCATGGGATGGTACCATCTAGAACTCATGGTTCAAGATAGAACCATTGCCTTTGCTAAAGAACCCTTGAATAATCATCAAACTGTGTAGGAGGTTGTGTCATCAGTGTATTATTGGCAGTATTTCCCAATATTGATAATATCACAAGTTATCAGTATCGGCCAATATTATCAGCCTGCAGGTATCAGTCAGGCTTCACTTTACATGCTGTACATTTTATTTCTTCGAAGACCTGTTTTAAATTTTAACCTCTTTAAATGGCCACGGTCCACCAGCAGGTCCAAAGTTTTATTACACAATTCTGTAATTAGGCATAGCTCAACCAGTTTGCATTGAAGTCCTTGTAGTTACTGAATAATAAGCCTTATTATATAACAAGCCTGTCTTTACCTGCTTTATTCATTTGAACCTATAGCCTTTCTAAAATTGGGGAAAACATCCCCATCACTGTGTCAGGGTTGGTTAGCCCAAACACACAGTGTGAACTTAGACAGTAATAATAGGAAATTTTCAGTATGTTTCTGGCTTTTGCTGCTAATTGGATTGTTCTATTATACAGTATGTCTGGCAGAGAGAGAGAACTGTACCAACCAACCTCACTCTCCCCTACATCCTACTATCAGCACAGGAACTGAAGTTTGTTATGACTTCTTCTTCACTTTTGCTCTGAACCAACAGAACATATTGAAACCCTTTCTGGATGCTTAAATGTTTATGGTGTGAACAAAGTCATTCCGAGTGGTTTGATGTGAAATGTGCTTTTCCAAGTCAGACTAGTGGTGAATGGAAAGTCTGAAAACTCCCTCAGAAAAAAATGATGGCATGAAATGATTATGAATACGCTGCCTGACACCTATGACATTGTTTAATGATAGCTTACATTTTTTAGGCCTAAAACCCATTTGTAACACATATACCTGGTGTTGTTAGGCAGAATAATCTCCAAGAAATCAGATTCTACCACCATCACCATAGTTATATAAAAACTCAGAAGACAGAGCAGTGTGTACTTTATATTCTGGAACAAACCTTAATATAGGTTGGTGGCGTTTCCTGTGCGGATAAACCCACATAACCTTGATATTGGCCAATCAGCTAACCTCTTCATCAATTGGGCCCTGCAACCGTTGCAAATTCTTTTTAGCCAAACTTCTCCACAAAACGGCCATCTATTGTGGCACATCCTCAGATAATGGATTGGCCGGATACTTCATTTACCAGGTTTTCGTCACTCTCCCAGTGCACAAAGGAGCTCCTTCTGTTCTGAAGATTGAAATGTCTGCAGATACAAAACTCAAACAGAAACCCAGCACTCTCCAATCTGCGGCCAGTGCAGGGGGTTTCTCACGAGTTGTGGCCGAGGGAGAGGAGACAAAAGATTCACTCCGAGCACCGCTGCGACTGTCTGAGTGGATTTGGAGCGTCATCAGTCAGTGGCCAGGTGCCTCCTCAGAGTGGACTCAGTCTTGGCGGGAAGCGATAATCAACAGAACTCCCATCAAACACTGCCAAAGCTCTGATGCAGCAAGCTGAGCAGGATTTGCTACATGACTGAATACAGTGGGAAGTTCATAAGTTTCTATTTTGTTAAATTTTACAGTTCAAAGAACAATCAAATGTACCCTTAACCCAGTTGTACGCAAACGTCTGGACACCCCTGGGCATCCAAAAGCTTTAACTTGCATTTTTGAGGTATGTTTTAGTTTATTTTTCTGTTCTAGAAGTGAGCCGCTTTTCATCTTTGGTTTCTTGACTTTTGGGTGAGATTTCTTTCCAAAATGTTTCCTGTGCCACCATACAAACCCAAAGCCTAATGGATCCCTATTCTTAAAAGCTGGCACGGTGTTTCTTTCATCAAATACTGCTTCTTTTGATTCATGGCTGTGGCCAGAGAGATCCATTTTTTACTTTATTTCCAAAATGACTGTGGCTTATCTAGATGCTTTTTTTAATACTTTGGGTGTTGGCTTTTATAATAAGGTCGCAGGTAAGATTTTCTTCTGAGGACGCTTTATACAGATCATATTTGCTCAAGCAACACTCCACCCTTCCTGCAGGTCATTTGACTTTCTAGCCAGCATAGAAGCAGTTCTGAGAGTTTTTGTGATTTTTCCAGAAGATGCCTTGACATCTACAGTTCCCTTTAACTCTCATTCCTTAATGACATTTCAAAAAGTTGAAATTGTGAGCTAGAAGGTCTTTGGTATTTGTCCATTACCTTCCCCCATCAATTAGCTTCATTTTCAAATCCTCAGTCAACAGCTTTTGGTTTAAAGTGAAGAATTTATTCTATTCTGGAAGCATCATCAGCTGACAATTCAGTTTTTTGACTGATTCAGTCAGATTTCCTTCCAAAATTTGCTAATTTGTAGTGGAGTCCATTCTTCCATCTATCTGTGCAGTGTTTCCTGTGCCCCTGGCTACCACACAAACCCAAAGCATGGATCCCTATTCTTAAAAGCTGGCATGGTGTTCCTTTAACCAATACATGAAATGCAGTTTTTGTGATTTTCCAGAACTTGTCTTGATGCCCCTTAACTGTCATTCCCTAATGACATTTCAGACAGTTGAAATTGAAAGGTCTTTGGTACCTTCCTATGACCTTCCCCCATCTATTAGCTTTATTTTCAAATCCTCAGCCAGCAGCTTTTGGTTTAAAGTGAAGAATGTATTCCGTTCTGGAAACATCATCAGCTGAAAATTCCTAATGACAGATCTTGACACTGTATACCACTACATTTTTAGCATAGTCAGGCATTTGCCTGATAGTGTAATTTCATTCCCTTCATATCTCTTATCAATTTCTGGCATGTTCCTTTCATACTTCCTTTATTCCACCATTTCAGAGTCCGTCAGCTATGTGATTGTAAATTCTGTGTCCGGAGAGCAGAATAATGGAATTCTTCTGTTTTGATTTTGAAACTGCTGAATGGTTTCCATCTCTAATGAAGTGAAACCCATCAGCGGGCGGAAATACCTGTCAGCAGACGGGGATGCTGAATGGACTGGGTGACAGATGGGCTCCTAATGGCTCCTCTAGTTTTTGCCCCGGCATGGAGAGAGGAGCTCAGGTAGAGGGGAAAGGGAAGGTGCACAAAAAGGGATGCATCCTCTGTATTAGGTCCAGACTGATATGAACATTTTCTGGCCAATTCCAATGGATAGTATTCTGATGACATCATTGTGTTGCCACCATTTTGGTAGGCAATTTTAAGTTAATTTAGCAGTGCTGTGGCAGTTTGTAATGAGATGAAACCAAAATCGATATAGCAGAGACAGTAAAACATTTTGTAATGTGAGTGTAGTGCATTGATTTTTTTTGATTTGTTGCTGTAGTGATAACAAATGAAAGCCAGAATCCAAATGTCTGAGATTCTCCACTGCACTGCTAGTGCTCCAACCCAAACTCTGGAGCTCCAGTCTAATTTATCTAGCTAATGTTCTCCTCATAGCATTTACTGGAGACCACATCTCAAGCATCCACATGTCTTTTGATTTTTTTAGTGGTCATTCTGGTCTTTTTTGCTTGGTCTTCACCCACCTGCAGGGTTGTAACTGCAGTACCGGTGATAAGACAAGATCAGAGCACAGTCAGAGTTACAGCTCACCTGCCAAGATGGCGACAGTGCTTACATAATGACAATCAAATGCTGTGAATTGTAAGGAGATAAAAACCCAATAATATTGGTGGATGTTTATAAAACCCAGTTTAAATAATATAGATAATGTAGCACTGGCGGTAAAAAAAGCTTTTCAGTTTTGGTTTCTATTCGCTCTTATTTTTCTTATATTTCATTAGCTCTGCTTTACAATGTGTTTTGGTGTTCTTCTTCATTATTTAACCATTTGTGTTCACTGGTTCAACACATAATGCTGTCTGGGGACGTATTGGGTTTCCCAATGCCACAACCGTATAAGATTCCATCCTGCCAGCAAGAGATCATGAGTACAAATCCCAACAACATCCCAAAAAAAGGTGCAATACTATATCACTGATAACATTATAAGATAAGATAATCATTTATTAGTCCTACAATGGGGAAATTCTCAGTGTTCCAGCAGCAGAGGGACAGCAAGTCACTGAAGTATGAGAGAAGTAACAAGAAGAGAATTAACAAGCAAGTAATTTGCCTTGCTAACTACTTAACAGAGGTTTTTTTTACGGTTTGTTACTTGTTACTATATAGACAATATATATAAAACTAAACATAAAAACAAGATAAAAATATAAACTCTATCCTTCAAAAAAATATTAACAAAATGGGGGCTTCCCAGGACAGAGCTGGCCCTCTTAATGAGTCTGTCAAGTCTCTTCCTGTCCGCAGTTGAGATGAGCAGCAGACCACTCCATAGACGATGGCTGATGCCACAACGGAGTCAAAGAAGGTCCTTAGGAGTGCTCTCCAAATGACCTCAGTCTTCTGAGCAGGCAGAGTAGCTCTGGCCTTTCCTATAAGATTTTTCTGACCAGTCCAGTCTATTACTAAAATGAAAACCCAGGTACTTATGAGAGTCCATCGATATCGATATCAGTTGATATTATCTGCTAACCGATATATCAGTCAGGCTGTACTATGAATCTTTATTATCTCAATTTATGGACCTCTTTGGCTGTAGAGAAGCTCTGAATAGGCCAAAAAAGGGCAGCATTCCTGAGTGTAGGTCTGAAGCGTTTGTGCTTTTGAGTGATCTCTAGCTTCCTCTCCGTTATATTCCTCTTTGTCTCTCAACAGGGTGCTCTGAAGCAAAACAAAGGTCATTGTGTGTAATTGAAAAGCAGTTTGTTGCTCTATTGAGACTTTCATGGTCAGCAGAAGACCAATGCAACCAAACACCTCTGTGAAGAACAAGCTTACATCTATTCCACCCTGTATAGCAATCACTCTCTCAGAGTGGATTGCCCAGGTGGATTGCCTCCCAATGGAATGTGTGGAAATCTGTGATTTGATTCTAGGAAAGTCTCTAGGACATTATTTAATATATCATTCATACTTGAGTCGAGAATTGTTTAAAAGTACACTAAATCCATATATGTGACTAATAGTATTGGAGCACAGACGATGAATACAACACACTCAGCTTATCTGACAGAACTGAACCAAAGTCACAATATGAGGAGATACTTTGTCGAACATTATTACAGTTGATTTCCGTCAATTTGACTAGGGCTTTTCATGTTAACGTGGTAATGAGTCATTCTACAGCAATGTCCATTTTTGTGCGCCTGGTGTTTACAGATATATTACACTTCAAAAACATGTTCCAATTTATTCACATTTTATAATAAAATAATAAGGACGTTTAACAATTACAACTTCTTGGGCCTCAATTCAGCAATCCATCCATCCATCCATCCATCCATCATCTTCCGCTTCTCCGGGGTTCGGGTCGCGGGGGCAGCATCCTGAGCAATGAAGCCCAGACCTCCCTTTCCCCAGCCACTTCCACTAGCTCCCTGGGAGGGATTCCGAGGCGCTCCCAGGCCAGCTGGGCGATATAGTCACGCCAGCGTGTCCTGGGTCTTCCCCGGGGTCTCCTCCCCGGTGGACTTGCCTGTGACACCTCCCAAGGGAGGCGTCCAGGAGGCATCCTAACAAGATGCCCGAACCACCTCAACTGGCTCCTCTCGACGTGAAGAAGCAGCGGCTCTACTCCGAGTCCCTCTCGGATGACCGAACTTCTCACCCTATCTCTAAGGGAGAGTCCAGCCACCCTGCGGAGGAAACTCATTTCAGCCGCTTGTATTCGCGATCTCGTTCTTTCGGTCATTACCCAAAGCTCATGACCATAGGTGAGGGTGGGAACATAGATCGACCAGTAAATCGAGAGCCTTGCCTTATGGCTCAGCTCTTTCTTTACCACAACAGACCGGTAAAGAGCCCGCATCACTGCTGACCCAGCACCAATCCGCCTGTCAATCTCCCGCTCCCTTGTACCATCACTCGTGAACAAGACCCCGAGATACTTAAACTCCTCCACTTGAGGCAAGAGCTCATCCCCGACCCAGAGAGGGCTCTCCACCCTTTCCCGCGTGAGAACCATGGCCTCGGATTTGGAGGTACTGATCCTCATCCCGGCCGCTTCACACTCGGCTGCAAACCGATCCAGTGAAAGCTGAAGTTCACGGCCTGATGTCCCCAATAGGACCACATCATCTGCGAACAGCAGCGATGTGACCCTGAGGTCACCAAACCGGACACCCTCCATCCCCTGACTGCACCTAGAAATTCTATCCATAAAAATTATGAATAGAATCGGTGACAAAGGGCAGCCCTGACGGAGTCCAACTCTCACTGGGAAAAAGTCTGACTTACTGCCGGCCATGCGAACCAAGCTCCTGCTTTGTTTGTACAGGGCCTGAATGGCTCGTAGCAAAGAGCCATGTACCCCGTACTCCCGAAGCACCTCCCACAGAATACCCCGGGGAACACAGTCGAATGCCTTCTCCAAATCCACAAAGCACATGTGGACTGGTTGGGCAAACTCCCATGAACCCTCGAGAATCCTGGAGAGGGTAAAGAGTTGGTCCAGTGTTCCACGACCAGGGCGGAACCCGCACTGCTCCTCCTGGATCCGAGGTTCGACTATAAGCCGGACTCTCTTCTCCAGTACCCTTGCATAGACCTTACCAGGGAGGCTGAGGAGTGTGATTCCCCTGTAGTTGGAACACACCCTCCGGTCCCCCTTTTTAAAAAGAGGCACCACCACCCCAGTCTGCCAATCAAGTGGCACCACCCCCGATGTCCACGCAATGTTGAAAAGGCGTGTCAGCCAAGACAGCCCCACAACATCCAGAGCCTTGAGGAACTCGGGACGGATCTCATCCACCCCTGCAGCCCTGCCGCCAAGGAGCTTTTTAACTACCTTAGCGACTTCGGCCTCAGGAATGGACAAGCCTATTCCCGTGTCCCCAGACTCTGCCTCCTCACTGGAGAACGTGTCGGTGGGATTGAGAAGGTCCTCAAAGTATTCCTTCCACCGCCCAATGACGTCTTCAGTCGAAGTCAGCAGCACACCATCTCCACTATATACAGTGCTAGTGGCACACTGCTTTCCCCTTCTGAGTCGCCTGACGGTTTGCCAGAATCTTTTCGGAGCCGACTTAAAGTCACTTTCCAAGGCCTCACCGAACTCTTCCCACACCCGGGTTTTTGCCTTGGCAACGACTGAAGCCGCAGATCGCTTGGCCTGTCGATACCTGCCAGCTGCCTCTGGTGTCCTACAGGCCAACCATGTCCGGTAGGATTCCTTCTTCAGCTTGACGGCATCTCTCACCTGGGGTGTCCACCACCGGGTTCGAGGATTACCGCCCCGACAGGCACCAACTACCTTGCGACCACAGCTACAGTCAGCCGCTTCAACAATGGAGGAGCGGAACATGTCCCATTCTGAGTCAATGTCCCCCACCTCCCCCGATATCTGGTCAAAGTTCTGACGGAGGTGTGAGTTGAAGATCAATCTGACAGGTTCTTCTGCCAGACGTTCCCAGCAAACCCTCACTATACGTTTGGGTTTGCCTGGTCTGACTGGCATCTTCCCCCACCACCTGATCCAACTCACCACCAGGTGGTGATCAGTTGACAGCTCAGCTCCTCTCTTTACCCGAGTGTCCAGTACACATGGCCGCAAGTCCGCTGACACGACTACAAAGTCAATCATTGAACTGCGGCCTAGGGTGTCCTCGTGCCATGTGCACTTATGGACATCCTTGTGTTCAAACATGGTGTTCGTTATGGACAAACTGTGGTTTGCACAGAAGTCCAAAAACTGAACACCACTCGGGTTCAGATCAGAGAGGCCATTCCTCCCAATCACACCCCTCCAGGTCTTACTGTCATTGCCCACATGAGCGTTGAAGTCCCCCAGTAGGACAATCGAGTCTCCAGGAGGAGCACTTTCAAGCACCCCTTCCAAGGACTCTATGAAGGCTGGGTATTCTGAACTGCTGTTCGGTTCATAAGCACAGACAACAGTCAGGACCCGTTCCCCAACCCGAAGGCGTAGGGAAGATACCCTCTCGTCCACCGGGGAAAACCCCAACATACAGGCGCCGAGACGAGGGGCTATGAGAAAGCCCACACCTGCCCGCCGCCTCTCACCATGGGCAACTCCAGAAAAGAAAAAAGTCCAGCCCCTCTCAAGGAGATTGGACCCAGAGCCCAAGCTGTGTGTTGAGGTGAGCCCGACTATATCTAGTCGGTATCTCTCGACCTCGCGCACCAACTCGGGCTCCTTCCCCGCCAGTGAGGTAACGTTCCAAGTTCCAAAAGCCAGTTTCAGCAACCGAGGATCAGAACGCCAAGGCCCACGCCTTCGGACACTGCCCGATCCACAATGCACCGCACCCCTACTACTGCCCCTCCCATCGGTGGTGGGTCGATGGGAGGGGGGACTCATGTAGCTCCTTCGGGCTGGGCCCGGCCGGGCACCATGAGTGAATGCCCGGCCACCAGACGCTCGCTGGCGAGCCCCTCCCCCAGGCCTGGCTCCAGGGTGGGGCCCCGGTAACCCTGATCCGGGCAGGGTACACGAGTCCTGCTTTGTTGTCCTCATAGGGGTGGTTATGGATCACACTTTGTCTGGCCTGTCACCTAGGACCAGTTTGCCATGGGAGACCCTACCAGGAGCTTTTGCTCCAGACAACATAGCTCCTAGGGTCCTTCAAGCACACAAACCTCTCCACCACGATAAGGTGGTGATCCATGGAGAGGCTCAATTCAGCAATATTGCTTTTAAATCAATTATCTAGAATTCCAAACACCACAGAAGAGCTCGTCCCCCCAGTCATGTGTGAAGGCTGTGGCCATATTTTGAAGAAATCTGCAATTTTAACTACAATAATCTCCCCAGGAGTCACTGGTGTTACCGTGTAACAAAAAAGTTTCTTATTTTGAAATAAAAGTCATTCGCTTTGACCTGTATTCTGAGGATCTATGAAGAACGTGGTGAGTGCACATGTGGTTTGGTGCTCTTTAGCAGCCGGGTTTGTAAAATGTATTTTTCATTAATGTCTCTGGTGTTACCTTCATTATGCGTAACACCAATGACGATGAGTGACACCAGTGACACCCACAGAGAGCTAGAGCAATAATTCAACTTGAGAACCAAACACCCGAGGGAAGTACGAAGGTGGGAGCATCATGATATTGAGCTGCTCCGCTGCAAACATCACTGGGACGTTGCGTTTAATGGAATTAAGCAGGAATGGAAATGTCATCATGTGACTTTCATGCTCAGAAGATCCAACTTTTCCCAGTTTAGTCCTGATTTAGGCCTCCACTCCCCCAAATCTGGAGGAATAATGAGGCACATAATTGAAAGGATTAGGTCATATTAAACCCTGTTTGTCATGCTGTTTATATTTTTATTGACCTTTCGCTAATCATTACCATGTATTAGTGGCTTATAGTGCTCTGAGGTTTTGACAGAACACATGTAGAATCCATTCAGCTCCGGTAATGTTACATAATTGAGCTTTCTAGACAGGGATTGTAATCCTCATCATTTTCTTTTGATCATGTTTTATAGTTGACTCTTGCTGCTGTGACAGTGTGGACGCAGCTTCTCATGAAGGATTAATTAGAGTAACCTTCTCACTGTGAGAAAGTCCTCATTATATCTTTTCCTAGTAGCAGAATTGCTTCATATCCCGCCACCAGACGCCCTAAACCATAGTCGTTAGGTATTCATAAACAGACTTGCTTATTGGTTTCTGACACTGTATGAAGTACTTTTATCTATAAACATGGATTTTATACACCTGCGTGTGGCTGAACTCAATAATTAGGAACGTCCACATCCCCCATACAGGGTTCCTCACTGCTGGTTGGATTTTTTCTTCATGCACTTATTCTGTTGAATGATTACCTTGAAAAACACTTCATGAAAATTTAATTATCATTTCAATACATTTCCAAAAAATGCATAACTTTTTTTCTCTCTCATGGCTGACTTCGGTCCACTGCTACCCACACAGTCCTCCAAGCGAGTCCAGGGTAATACAGATGCTAAACTTATAAATCGTAAACATGTCCACTACTTTAAAAATGATTCTTTTAAGCATCTCTCAAAAGATCTCAGTAATGCTGAGATTAATAACTGATCATCACATTGATTTATCAGTCTACTCAGGCTTTAGCAGAGCTCAGTAACACTGAGATTAATAACTGATCACGTTGATTTATCAGTCTACTCAGGCTTTAGCAGAGCTCAGTAACACTGAGATTAATAACTGATCACATTGATTTATCAGTCTACTCAAAGCTTTAGCAGAGCTCAGTAATGCTGAGATTAATAACTGATCACATTGATTTATCTGTCTACTCAGGCTTTAGCAGAGCTCAGTAACACTGAGATTAATAACTGATCACATTGATTTATCAGTCTACTCAGGCTTTAGCAGAGCTCAGTAACACTGAGATTAATAACTGATCACATTGATTTATCAGTCTACTCAGGCTTTAGCAGAGCTCAGTAACACTGAGATTAATAACTGATCACATTGATTTATCAGTCTACTCAGACTTTAGCAGAGCTCAGTAACACTGAGATTAATAACTGATCATCACATTGATTTATCAGTCTACTCAGGCTTTAGCAGAGCTCAGTAACACAGATTAATAACCGATCACATTGATTTATCAGTCTACTCAGGCTTTAGCAGAGCTCAGTAACGCTGAGATTAATAACTGATCACATTGATTTATCAGTCTACTCAGGCTTTAGCAGAGCTCAGTAACACTGAGATTAATAACTGATCACATTGATTTATGAGTCTACTCAGGCTTTAGCAGAGCTCAGTAACACAGATTAATAACCGATCACATTGATTTATCAGTCTACTCAGACTTTAGCAGAGCTCAGTAACACTGAGATTAATAACTGATCACATTGATTTATCAGTCTACTCAGGCTTTAGCAGAGCTCAGTAACACTGAGATTAATAACTGATCACATTGATTTATGAGTCTACTCAGGCTTTAGCAGAGCTCAGTAACACTGAGATTAATAACTGATCACATTGATTTATCAGTCTACTCAGGCTTTAGCAGAGCTCAGTAACGCTGAGATTAATAACTGATCGCATTGATTTATCAGTCTACTCAGGCTTTAGCAGAGCTCAGTAACACTGAGATTAATAACTGATCACATTGATTTATCAGTCTACTCAGGCTTTAGCAGAGCTCAGTATCACTGAGATTAATAACTGATCACATTGATTTATCAGTCTACTCAGGCTTTAGCAGAGCTCAGTAACACTGAGATTAATAACTGATCACATTGATTTATCAGTCTACTCAGGGTTTAGCAGAGCTCAGTAACACTGAGATTAATAACTGATCACATTGATTTATCAGTCTACTCAGAGCTTTAGCAGAGCTCAGTAACGCTGAGATTAATAACTGATCGCATTGATTTATCTGTCTACTCAGGCTTTAGCAGAGCTCAGTAACACTGAGATTAATAACTGATCACATTGATTTATCAGTCTACTCAGGCTTTAGCAGAGCTCAGTAACACTGAGATTAATAACTGATCATCACATTGATTTATCAGTCTACTCAGACTTTAGTAGGAACTTCATTTTGTGGAGAAACAGACCCTCTTCAGAGTTAGTTTAATGAGCATGCTTGCTGTATGCTTTGCACTGATTACTTAATTTCTTCATACTGAATTCATATTTCCAATACCTTTATTCCATTACCTACCAACCCTGGGTATGAGAGGTTGTTATGTATGCCATATAACACTTTATAAATGCACTTGCTCTATAAGCGTTATCACATTTGTCTTTTGTGGTACAGGTGATGTTTATGTACCTTTCTACTCTATACATTGCTGTGATGGCTGGGTGAGTGGGAGGTGGAAGAATACTGAAAACTGCAGCATGCACTTGGCTAAGCTTCATCATGCCAGTGTTTCCTAGAGTGGATGTCAAGATGACATTTATTTATTCAGTATGCTGCTGTGTCCCTGTGGAGCGGTTATCCCGCCATTACAGTGACAGGAGAGGATGGAGCTTTGGGCTACAGTCGGAGAGCGAGAGAGTCAGACGTAAACAAATGTGTCCATTAACCAGGAGTTCTTCATAATTCAATTCAGGCCTCGTATGGAACAGGAAAGTTAAACAAAATAAAATGTATGTGGAAAACGCACCGTAAAGCCGCTGGCCATTCACTGACATCCCTGACATTCAGTAGGATTACAGTCACCCAGAGTGGCTGGATTATTGGTCAGTATTTTTAAATATTCAACAGAAAATCAAGACATATTCAACAGACAAATCACAGTGTTTGTTTTCAAAATCCTCAACCAAAAGATGACTGATCATCACTCCATATATGTAGAAAGATTTCATCAATATATCGTTTCACCGATAAAATCGCCTGATATTAAAGTTCCATAGATGAATCATTAATAGATTACCCAAGATAACACAATGCCAGTTTATTTTCTGATATATCTGTGTTGAATGTATTATGAGATGTTTGAATGTGGTTCCTTGCAGTAAAATGGACCTCATCCTTAAAATACAAAACAGTTTTCAAAATATCATGTTTGAGTTTCCTTTGGGATATGTTGCCTTGAGGCAACATGAAAAGACTTCTGTTGCATGCATTATGTTTACAAAAGTGTTTGACTTTTCTTGCATTAATATAGACCTGATTATTAAAATACAAAACATTAAAAAAAAAAAAAAAAACGTGTGAAGATACTTTTGTGAAGTGTTGCCTTGAGGCAACATAGAAAGAAATGATGCAGCTCATCACGAAAAAAAGACCTACACTGCACACATTATGAGATGAGTAATACAAATGTTTGAATTTAATTTAATAGAGCTTTTAAAACATGTGTGTAAAGGTCCTTTTGGGATGTGTTGCCTTGAGGCAACATATAAAATATTGATGCAGCTGATCACAAAACAAAACCTACATGCCATGCATGATGAGATGATTAATACAAATGTTTGAATTGGATTCAGTTGAGTTTTTAAAACGTCATGTGTGTGAGGGTCCTTTTGGGATGGGAAGAACTGATGCAGCATGTCAAGATTTTTACATTTAAACATTATGAAAATATTACGTAGCTACACATTTTCTTCTAAGCACTAATATAATTTTGAAATAAACGTAAAAAAAATGTGAAATGAAAATGAATTTTTTGAAGTGGGAAATATACAGTAACTACAATATTCTTTCATGTGACGGCATAAAGAAGGCTTTGTTTTTGAAGTATATTCTACTGTTGCATAATGTTGCTTCTAGATAACAAACTTAATTTTGTTCTTTTTTTATAAAATATGATGAATTTGCATGATAATGAATGTTAACAAAACAAATTTACACACTAGCAGACATGATTTATATTGTGAACTAAACTCTTAAAAATTCTGTTTCTTTAAGGTTGTTAAGTAAAGAAAATAGTTCTATATAGAGCAATGAACACTCAAATAACTATGCAGAAATAAAGGGTTCTTTGCATCAAGAAAGGGTTCTTCAAATTGATGGAGAATGTGTGATGTGAAGCCTTTAACAATAGAAGAACCCTTCTGGGGGCTATATAGAACCCTTTTTCAAAATGTTTCTATATAGAACCATATAAAGCACACAATCCATCGATCTGAAGAACACTTTCACCATGCACCGCTTTCATTTGAGTGTTCATGGTTCTATGTAGAACCATTTTCTTTACTAAAGATCCTTTGAAGAACCATCTTTTTAATTGTGTACTCAAACACTGTTACTCCAAATGAAGTATTGCACAGCTAACATTAAGTCTTCCACATTTCAGCTCTTGAAAATCGGTATCAGCAACAAAATTGGCATGCCGGGCAAACCCTAGTACACCGTACACTGAAATTAGTTGAGTTTATTTAACTCATTGCCTTGAATTAAGTGGAATTACTAGTATCCATATATTGGTATTCACCATCTTATGGCGCTCCTTGCTTTAGGCTCAACTGATAAATCTGAATACAAAATACCGTTATGGTGATGAAAAATCAAAACAAACATGTAAAATGCTTCCAAACTTCAAATGTTACCATGCCAATCTGCTATGATGCAAAAATAACACAATACAAAGAGAGCTAATGAAAAAACTAGTGGAAAAAAAAGTGAGTTCATTGACAGAAACCAGCAAAACTGCAAAGTATGCTGGAAAGTTTTTGGAAAAAACGCCGTTCAGTCCGTAGAACTTATCCAAATGAATTGATCATAACTATATTTACCAAAAATTTCAAGTTATTGCAGTTATGTTTTCCAGTTTCCAGCTAATGCTTTGTGGACCTGCAGTTGCAAAACTCGGGCTAAATTGAATTTGGCTGGAATTTTCGCTTTTGAACGAGCAGCTGCTCAGTTCAGCCGTGTGACAGACTTTTTCGATTTTGGCGGAGATAGAAAGAAAATGTGTTCCATCAAGCGAAATTGGTTCTTCCATTAGTCTGCCAAAAAAACAGCTTCTCTCTCCAAAGTAAAACTCAATCACAAGCTGTGTTTACAAATGAATGCTGAAATAAATGCATCAGAGCTCTCCATTTGGGCACGGTTGATGCTGTTGAATTGACGTACGCCAGGTAATTGCTCAGTGTGCCTAATGTGCTTCGTCTTTTTTATTTATTTATTTATTTATTTATTCTTTATTTCAAATACCCTGAAATGAGTGTCCTGAGCTTTCAGACTAGTTTAAACACCATTGATTGAGGCCTGTCTATGTTGCTAATTTGCTAATGGGTCACTGGTTCCAGACCTAAGTGAGCTCTTTGAGGCAAGGAATTTGGCTTCCGTCTGACATTTCATAGCTGTCATAACACTCTTTTTTTTTTTGGTTTATTTAGTTATGGATTTTAGCAGCATTTGAAATATGCAAGCTGCCCTCGACACTGTGTGAATACTTCATGACCAGTTGATCGATAGAAAGTTTGAAGAAGATGCCTTAGACGTCTTTTTAAATCTTTAACTCAGGGCTTCCCAGTTCTGGTCCTAGAGATCTACCACTCTCTACGACCAGGATTTGGGCACCTTGGTTGTAACTGGACACTGTCCAGACTGCCTGACAAACCTGATGGCATTTCTTGAAGGAAGTTGATTTTTGCGGCCATGAGGAAGTTCAACACTTGCACTGCCTTTTGTGTTTTTTTGAAACTATATAAACTATATGTGTAAAAAATATGTAAACACCTGACCATCACATGAATAGAAGCTTGTTGGACATGCCATTCCTAAACCATTAATATGGTAAACCATTAATACCACCCCCTATTATTCTGGGCCACTTTCCACATCATTTAGGAGAGTGTCTGTGGGAATTTGTATCCATTCAGTCAAAAGAGCATTTGCAAGCTCTGGCACTGATGTTGGACAAGAAGGCCTGGCTTGCAGTCAAATCCCAAAGGTGTTCAGTGAAGTTGAGGTCAGGGATCTGTGCAGGCCACTGGAGTTCCACTGCTGCCAAAAAGCTGGAAGCATATAATGGTCTAAAATGGCCTTAGCTGTAGCATTAGCATCACCCTTCAGTGGAACTAAGGGGCCCAAACAATGAAAAAAAAACAGCCCCAGCTCATTATCCCTCCTCCACCAAACTTTACTGTTAGCACTATGCATTCCGGTAGGTAGCGTTTTCCTACACAAATTCCAGATTTATCCATCAGACTGCCAGATAGAGAAGCATGATTTATCACTCCCTAGAACATGTTTCCACTACTATCCAATGGTGGCATGCTTTATCCCTGCAGCCAACGCTTGGCATTGCTCATGGTGATCTTAGGCTTGTATGCAGTTACTCAGCCATGCAAAACCATTTCATGAAGCATTATTATCAATAGTAAAGGGGCCTCCTAGAATAATAGCTCACTGATAACCTACAAAAAAGTTTACTTAAGTATCTAAAACAGCTAAAAACATGTATTTATACTGAATCTATCAGTAATTGTAATTATATCATAATATAAATGTAAAATATGTAAAAAAAAATCTTGGTTGCTTAACAAAACCAGTGTTGTGCTAATTGAAGGCCTCCTTTAGATCAATGCATCCCAATGCACTGAGGCAATCCAGCACACCTAATAATGGGTGAATATGTTTGCAAGCTGGTTTTTGGCCTAAGTCTGCTTCAGATACAAGCCAGTGAATTGGCACATCTAGCTCTGTACCAAAGGTGAGATTAGCTCTGGGAGACCGGATTGTACTTTGATCCAGAGGACAAAAGCTGGGTTGCTACAGGAGACCATGCCAGGGGTCCAGAACCTGGGCAAAGAGCTACTATCCTTGTGCCAGTGAACATGCCAGGCACAAACAGAGCCTGGAGCTGGGGGAAATCGTCAGGCTGGCTCACAGTGTGCTGCTGCTTTTGGAGGAACAGTAGAGCCGATCTTGTTTGAGGGAGCCAAGGCCAGTTTTGGAACAAGCCACTTTGTACTCCTTTCTGAACTCCTCTCTGAGAAGAACCAAACGTCACTTCACAGCTCACTGGCGTACAGTGGACGTTATAAACGGTCAGTTCATTGGGCACATATTAGTAACGCCGATGAACAATTAAAATCCATTGAAGAGTTGAGTTTCTTGGTGAGCCTCAAGGTGAAATTTTAAGTTCATGTTAAAAAGGCAGATATCCATCCATCCATCCATCCATCCATCCATCCATACATCCATTTTCTAAGCCGCTTCTCAGGCAGATATTAGGTAACAAATTATATGTTAAATAAAATTCACTTTTAGTACATTATATCTCAAAGAGCATTATAATGTTATAAAGCCGTAATAGCCGTAATAATAACCATTAGTACAGGACATAAAATGTGAATGTTTGTGTTCATACCATTATCTACACTCCTGCTGTTGTTTCCTGTTATTATTTGCTGCCGGCCATATGAGATTCATATTACATATACATACTCTGTTTATGTTTGTTTATTTGTTTATTTTGTTGGTGGCAGATGTGACAAACCAGCGAAGGAAAAAGAGAAACGGCATGAACTTTTGTCCCTGTACCCGCATGAAATAGTTAAAGTCAATGACCCTAGGCATGTGGCTCCATAGGTTAGCCATGCCTATAAATAAACAAATAAACACCCGTTTGAAATACACGTATTAAAAAAAACAAGCTTTTCAACTGTTTACAATAACCTCACACTGATAACCACCAATAACCACTCACAAAATCTCTGTCTAACCCGATGCATTAAAAACTAATTCATTTAAACAAGGTGTTAAAGTATTCTTAATGCATTTCTAATGTGTTATAGGACATGCATAATTCTGTAATGCCCGGTATAAGCTGGTATAATTGCTTTGGTTATAAGTAGTTATTGTGACATGCATAACACTTTATAAAATCTACTCATGGAAACATTGTAAACACGAAAGTCACGATGCACTACAACAATATAATGAGGTTCTGATATTCTATCTGCATCACAACACACCAAAGTGCACAACCAGGTCAACATTTAGTGGGTATCGTTTGGATCTGAGCTTTTTTGCTTGATATTTTTCTCTCAGTGTTTGCCATCTCTGAACTGGTGTTCTTTGCACAGCTTGCCTTGAATATCCATTTGGTTTTTCTTGCCCTCTCTTACCAAGGCTCAGACACATTGAGGATACGTCTGCTCTTGAAGTCTGTTTTATCCAGTTTTTCATTAAAAAAAAAAAAAAAGTTTCGTTTTTCTTTTTTTGACACTGTGTGAATGACTGGATCGTACGTTTAGTCTTATTTGGATGTTCAGGTTTCTCCCTTTCATACATTTTCCTCACTTTTCAATGCTCGTGTATTTTCCCGCTTACTATTCCACTGCAGGAAGGACAGAACATTCAAAAAATGCTATTGTAGTCGTGGTTATTGCAGTGGATCTGTGTGGGGATAATGGTGAGAATTTCAGAAGTGGGTTTGAATGTAGTTTTCAACTGAAAACGCCTTTCTTGTCTTTTAGAATAAGTATAAAATCAGCGCTACATTGCCAAAAGTAGTTACTCGTCTGGCTTCATTCTTAATCCATAGGGTTTAAGATGATGTCGGCCCACCCTTTGCAGCTATAACAGCTTCAGCTCTTCTGGGAAGGCTTTCCACAAGGGTTAGGAGTGTTTATGGGAATTTCTGACCGTTCTTCCAGAAGCTCATTTGTGAGGTCAGACACTGGACGAGAAGGCCTGGCTCGCAGTCTGCAGGCCTAGGGGCTTGGTTTTATACTCCTGTGGCCATGGAAGTGATTGGATAGGTGAGTGAATACTTTTGCCAGCATAGTGTATTTCGGCCAAAGGTTTTGAGCCAGTAGCGCTGGTGCTAGAAAAGTGTGGTTGAATCATTTGGACAATTTCTTTCCTTTAAGCTCATTTCAAGGTAATTTCTTCCTCAGTAATCAGATTCCATAGAAGGGGGTGCTATTATCAGCTGCATTGACTGCAAGTGAACTAGTTCATTATTCACAATTTTATATGTGATTTTTAATTTAGTTATTTAGTCCATTCATTCTAAAATAAAGAGGATATAGACTAAAGGTAGCAAAGGCAGTAGACACAGCAGGTGGTACCACGTAACGTTCTTTTTGGGAAGCAGTTTGTTTATGAGAATTTGATTCATCCTGTAGTGTTCAGATTACCCAAAGGACTACCATTAACATAAACACTAGAACCTTCTGTTTGGTTGTGTATGTGTATGTGTGGTTCCCCGAAGAACGAGATGTGCAGGTGTAGAGAAGCTTAATGCAAAATTTCCTCAGTATTTTTAACAGTGCGTTTGTTTCCATTTGGGCTTGAATTGCCTTTGTTTTTATTTTACTCAGATTTATGAATCCATTTGTGTTTTATTCAGCCGTTGGGCAAAAAGCTCTGTGTATGGTGAGGTCGATGGATTCCAAGCAAAATACCTTAATGGAATTACCTTAATGGTTTGTAGTGCTAAACCTGAAAGTAATTCCTTCCAGGATAAGTGATGGGAAGAGCTAAGGCACCAATCAAGATCAACTCCATTAACACAGCACCGGCAAGGAAATAAATCCAGGAAATAAATCCAAATTCCATTTGGAGCTTCATTTCTGCACAAGTGCAGCAAAAGTTTGGGGACAGCCTGCTATCTTTCAGAATATTTGCCTAGTCTTAATTCATAGTCCTACAACACGAAAGGGTTTTGTTTGGCGTAAAACAGCTATTTGCTAATTGTTTGGGCACATTTGGCTTCAGCACTCAGGTTCACCATGATATGGAGAACAGGTTTTGCCTGTTCTCTTTGTCAAACTACTGTTACAATCACAGATTGAAACTCTTTTGGCCCAAAAGTGAGTTATACAACTGATCTGAGACCTGACATCACAAGAAGGAAACAAAATTAGGGATGGCATGTTAAGACATTTTTGAAAAAATGGATAAATCAGGGCTAAACTATCAATAAAAACTATTTTTTATTATTTGAAACGACAGGTATTTTACAGCTACATATTTACTAAATCTACCACAGTATCCATTTCCACCAGAGGGGACGACAAAGTCTCCCGACTGAGCTTTAACCAAAAATAACCCCCCCAAAAAACTTCAAACACTTCAAACACACATATTAATACAAAAGCACATCAGTAGCAATTTTTAAAGCAATTATCTGCTATTGATATGACTCCAATATGAAGGTGCATCCCCAGTTTAATAACCCAAAGCACATTGGACTTGATGTGAAGTTTCTAGTGCGTTAAATCGGAAAGAATCTACTTGAAATGTGTGAAACACCTCACAATGACTACATTAGAAAGGAACAGTGCTGTTTTTCATGGTGCGAAATGGGATTAAAAAAGTATCACTTAAATAAAAAAACATTGATGAACGCCCGGATCTCTGGCCAGTAACCTTAATTGTGGTTTACTAATGACTTAAGCTATTTTGTAGCCCCGGATCTAAAGTGATATAACAGTTTTCTGTTGCTGGCTCCACCCTTTCCTGTCTCCTCCCATGTAGTCCCACATTATCATTACTGTTACCAACTGTGTGCAGTTTATTTCCCCTCCTTTTCCAGGTGGTTACTATTCTTGCCTTTGTCTGTGTAGCGCTCATGTTTCAGTTTGCCTGTTAATAGAGGTTGTATAGAATAGCATCTCATGTTCTGATGTATAGAAGCATTTACTGAAGTTCTTTCTGTTCTTTTATCCTCTCTTCTAATGTATAGGAGTGTTTATCAAGGTTATTTATGCACTATTCTGGTGTATAGGACTATTTAGGTCATTTGCATATTAATATCTACTATTCTAGCATAAAGGACTGTTTATTTAGGTTCTTTATGTACAAATATCTCCTGTTCTAACATATGGGAGTGTTTATTTAGGTTCTTTATGTGCTAATATCTCCTGTTCTAGTGTGTAGGGGTATTTATTTAGAATATTTACCTACTAATATCTAGTATTCTAGCATAAATCACTGTTTATTTAGGTTCTTTGTGTACTAATATATCTTGTTCTAGTATATGGGAGTGTTTATTTCGGTTCTTTAGGTACTAATATCTCCTATTCTACTGCATTGGAGTATGTACTGAGTTTTTATGAATGAATATCTCCTGGTGTAATGTTAATGAGTGTTTATTGAGTTATTTACATGCTACTAGTGCCTATTCTAGTGTACTGCAGTGTTTGTTTGAATGCCTATTCTAGTGCATAGGAGTGAATATCTCCTAGTCTAGTGTATTTGAGTCTGTATTGGGTTTTTTTGACTGATATCTCCTATTTAGTGTGCAGAACCGTTTAGTGAGGTTATTTATATACTAAGATTTTTTGACTAAGGTCATCATTAGTACAATATTTCCTAGTGTATATGCATGTTTATTGATTTTTTAATGGTCCATTATGTCCTAGAGTATGCTTTTTTTTCCTTTTATTTTTCCTATTATATAAATAGCTTTATACAGAAGATGTAAAGGGTATAGGACAGTGTATAAGTGAATGGATACTGTAAATGTGCTGGACGTTGGTCATTAAGGCCGCTTGTTTACTGCAGTATAAGCAGTGGATGTTAAGTGGTAACTGGTGTTTGTCCTCTAGTCTGAAGCTGAAGCAGCTCAGTGGTGCTTAAGCATATATTTTACATTGTATTGGCCCCGAATAGCTCATTATTGCTGAAAGTGGTTCTGTGAAGGACGTGCTGTCAGCTGGAGAGTTCACTCTCAGTCCGACTGCTCGGATAAGTGTCACTCACAAACAGAATCCGCATTTTCTCATCACTCGCTCAGAATGTTGACCTGTTTATTTTGAATGTATGTGAACAGAGGAGGTTGTCTAAATAGATCTCTAACCTCTATGAAGGCTCACGCAAAAGCCACTCACAAGCCACCTGTTTGTGGTTGAAATCAGACTGTTTTGATGTCAAATCGTTCATCGAAGAGAAACTCTGTACAGTGGTGGTGATGGGAACTGGGGGTTGCCATGACTACAACACAGATATAGACATTTTAATTAATATCCAGAACCACCAGTGAAGCTACACGAGTTTTAAGATGGTAAAATGGCAATAAATCTGCAAAAATAACATTTCTTTAGGGACTATTTTGCCTTACAGTGCCCTGCATGCACCCCTCCACCATCAGTGCACTGTTAAATGCTGTAGTTTTTGTGAAGTCTTAAAGACCTCAAAATCATTAATAAGCCTTTACAACACATACATAAAAAGGGCCACAGTGGCCTGTTGTTTGGGGCAGTCGTGGGCTGGAGGTTAGGGAACAGGCCCTGTGACCGGAAGGTTGCCAGTTTGATCCCCAGCACCGTACATGACTGAGGTGTCCTTGAGCAAGACACCTAACCCCCAGCTTCTCCCCAGGCACTGTGAATAGGGCTGGGCACCCTGGATAGGGCTGCCCACTGCTCCGGGCAAGTGTGTGTGCTGCTCACTAGTGTGTATGTGGGTTAAATGCGGAGGTGAAATTTCCCTGTTTGTGGGACTAATAAGCATCTCTTAACTTAATAGTGAACGCTCATTCATTTATACTCTTAAAGCTCACTTTTGCCCCTTTAATTAATTGTTATAACTGCTTATTTATGGTTTTTAAAGTGTTCATGACCTAACTAACAAAATAATTTTAAATCATTCTTGACCTTTTATAAGGGCAGTCTCGCTTTAAAGTGGTACCAATAAGTTTTAAACTGATATCTGCTCAAAACTATCATAAAACAACACTTCAGGCACCAGGACTTGGATTCATAACCGTCTCATTTAAGAACTCTCTTGTTACATTATGACGCGTGTAGGTTTACTGGTCATTTTGGATAATTTAAAAAAAGCCTTTATTTATTATCGTGACCCCAGCTCCTATCGGCTTCACCTCATTTCCTGTCAATCTCTACAATGAGCGATTTCACACCACGCCGCCCTGCATTTGTTTACATCGTGATCGTCGAATTATGCAAATATGTAGAACAGTCTGTGCAACTCTCTTTATTCTCAGTTCCATTTTATGGGATAATAACACTATGGAGGTGTAAAGCTTAGAAGAAGTAATACTGTGAGCTTTACGGGAGCGCAGGAGAGACATTACGCCCACACGGATAGTGATGACATTCATGATGGAAGGTTTATCCTCATCACTTCATTCCTTAGGCTTGAAATATGGTATATAGTCATACAGTGCTATGAAAAAGTATTTGCCCCTCACCTGGTTTCTTCTGTTTGTCACACTTTTATGATTCAGACCGTCCAACCCATTTTAATATGAGATAAAGACAACAAAAAATTTAGCCTTAAAATAATTAATCCATTTTTGTGAAGATTTATTCAAAACCTGCGTCTCCCTTGTGAAAAAGTAAACCTGGTTGTTCCCCCTTTTGCGATAACTTGCGATGAGTGTTTTTTGTCGCTATGGAGGAATACTGGCCCACTCTTCTTTGCAGTAATTGTTTTAATTTGGCCACATTGGAGGGTTTTTCAGCAGGAAATGACCTTTTTAAGGTCTTGCCACAGCATTTCAATGGGACTCAAGTCAGGGCTTTGACTCGACCACTCCGAAACCTTCATTTTGCTTCTTTTGAGCCATTCAGGGGTGGACTTGCTTGTGTGATTTGGATCATTACCCAACTGCACTTGAGCTTTAGGTCACGACCTGATGGGCAGACATTCCCCTTCAGGATTTTCTGATAGAGAGCAGAATTCATGACCATCACACTACCACCACCATGTTTCACTGCTGGTATGATGTTCTTATGGTGGAATATGGTCTTAGCTTTACTCCAGATGTAATGGGACCCATTCCTTCCAAAAAGTTGCACTTTTGAGTCAAAAGTCTGGGGGGTCATATAGATGCTTTGTGATGAGACAAGCCTTTGTGTTGTTTGTGGTCAGCGGTGGTTTGCACCTTGCTAATCTTTTTCTTGGATACCATTTTTGCCCAGTGTCTTTCGTATTGTGGAATCGTGTACATTGACCATAACTGAGGCAAGTGAAGCCTGCAGTTGTTCAGATGTTCATCTGGCTTCTTTTATGATCTCCTGGATGAGTCGTCCATTCTCTCTTTGTGACATGTAGGTAGGCTGGCCACTCTTGGGAAGATTTGATTTGCGTTGCGATTTGTGGATAACGACTCCAATACGACGGTACAAATCTCAGTGTAATGAATGTGTTATCACAGGAAAGTTGTTCAGATGACTTTATTTCACAAGACAAATGAGGAATGAAGAATTTTACTGTGAAAAATTAGTGTTAAGTATCCTGGCAGTAATTAAGAACATCCACTTCTTAGGGAAAAACGGTTGTTTTGCTTTGTTTTTCTTTGAGTCGTGTCGGGTTTTTGGTTTTTGAAGCAGTAAAAATGGGTCCCAGCTCAGAAGGTTTGGCACTGTTGTTGCTCTCAGCTGACGCCGGATCAGTATCTGGAGCTCAGAGCGAATGCCTTTGCTCTGCACACTGATCCTACAGAAGCTGCTAGAGGAAAAGCGAAAAGGGAGAAAAGTTCAAATCAGGAACGACACATGTTCGCTTTGACACAGCCGATGTCACCCAGACACACATTCTTTCTCTTTCTTCTCTCTTCACAGCTCAACGGTGTTTTCTTTCACCTTTCATGTCGATCTCTCTCTGTCTCTTTCTCTCTCTCACTCACTCACCCCTTTTCTCTCTCTGTCTGTCATGATTCTGTAAAGGTACCTGCTGAGTATAAACCGTGGCCACTCTCAGGCACATGCCTTTGATTCAACAGCAACGTGGCATCCTTTGATTGTTTGATTGGAATATAGAACGGCACTTTTTTTCCATCTTAACTGTGAAATGAACGAGAAGAATGAATCAGTCTGTTCATTTTTGCCATCAAATGCTCAAGTAGCTACTGTGCTGAATTAGTACCAACTAGAGCTCTGCAGTCTGGACATTACATTACTTAATTGCATTATTTTGGATGACCTCAAATTAACAGAAAGAAACAAAGTACTGATTGTGGCATGTGCAAAAGTCAGTAACTCCTACATTTTGACTGATGTTACTGCTTGCAAATGCGTTTTGTAGCAAGCTTTCAAAGGGCGTTCAAATCCTATTTTAGGAACTTTCACCAGCTTTTTCATAACAGAACACTTCTTGGGCTTTTATGCATGCAGAGGGTGTTTAAGATCTATCCACAATGATTTCCAAATCAGGGGACTTCGTGGGCCATTCAAAACATCTCGCATTTCTAGAGGTATATTTTGGATCATGCCCTCTTTTGGTTGCTGGTGCCAGACGGGCTGGTTCTGAGTATTTCAGAAACTGCTGATCTACTGGGATTTTCACGCACAACCATCTCTAGGGTTTACAGAGAACGGTCCGAAAAAAGAGGAATTATCCAGTGAGCGGTCAGTTGTGTGGACGAAAATGCCTTGTTGATGTGAGAGGTCAGAGGAGAATGGGCAGACTGGTTCCAGATGATAGAAAGGCAGCAGGAACTCAAATAACCAACCAAAATCTCTGAGGAACGTTTACAACACCTTGTTGAAAGCCTGCCCCGAAGAATTAAGGCAGTTCTGAAGGCAAAAGGGGGTCCAGCCTTTTACTAGCAAGGTGTACCTAATACAGTGGCCGGTGTGTGTGTATTGCAAAGCATGCCACAGTTTGTGGTAATGAATTTGCAATATTAGTATTTTGTTCACATCGTGCCGCTCTAGTACACCCACACCCAGACTAAATTAATCAGCCCTGATCTCTGAGTGTCCCTGTATGGGGGTTTTATCATGACTAATGATTTCCCTCCAATCACAGTAAGGAGGGCCATCAGGTCCACTTGACTGACTCCGTCTGCATGCTGGGAAATATATTGCTATGCAGACATCGCAGTAAGTGTTCCTGCTAAAGATAGTTCCAGGGTCTATACCATTTGCTTACTGACCTGTTCATTTATCAGAAGAAAGCCATAGTTACCATAGTGTGCATGACTTTTCAGAACAGAAACGGTGGTAATACATCTTTGAAAAAGGACAGACTAAAAGAGGTGCAAATTACCAAATTTATGCTGGTGGCTGCGGCCAATTTAGTGGGTTATTTACTAGGACCATTCATGCAAAGGAACACAAGCTTTATTAGTACATATTTAACACATGATCAGTGCAATAAAAGCCCCGATTTGATGACAACCTTTTTGTGTGGAAGCGCATTGTTGCCAGTTAGGAGAAGAAATGATGTGCCATTGTCTAGATTTTGAAGTACACTCAGCAAAAAAATGAATAAATAAATAAATAAAAAGGGGGCCAAGCCCAACATGGTCAAACATTAAGCCATTAATGGTCATAACAACAAGTCAATGAACTGAATAGATAAAGTAACTCACGATGTGAGAGTTTTTCCCTTTGATTTCTTTATACTTGAAAGTTTCATGTGTACATTTTGCAGACACCCTTTTACAGAAAGACGTGTCAGTATTGTTCTACTTACCTTGATGCCTTCAAACATCGGAAAGCCATCGCCAAGCTACGTATCATCAGTAGCAGCCGTTATATTTTTGGCCGGGCCATTTTTTTGCCCAGGAGTGTCAAAATAATGAGTTTATTTATCGCGAAAAGTGTGATTATTTCAAGATTCAACATTTTAAGGAAATAAGTCATTCTTACCTCAAAGTATTGTAAATATATATCTTTATTTTATCTGAACAATTCACAGTTTTGGTGGGAATAAAAAACAGGCCATTTTTTACTTGCCGTTCATTTTGTTGATGGCGCCGAGTGCCACTGCCGTTTTGTGAGCCCTCTTCGGTTCTTTTAGTTTTTTGTCAGTTGTGTGATTATTTGTAACTACTTTTGCACTAAATGTTGCCAGCAGCATATAATTGTATTATTAATACTATTTAAGTACTTCACACACCTAAGATTTTCACTCACCTTCACACCAGTTTAAATGTAATATCACAGTAAATGTGATTTCATACATGTGATTTGTTATATGGGCCTCTTACAGGTCAACTGCAGTCTCTTTAATTTTTCTTTAATTTTTTAAATTAAAAAAGTTTAAATTTTTATGTTAAATGAATATTTAATCATGAATATTACTTGCAAAACCTTTACATTAACTTCCATTACAAAAAATTAGATTTTTTCCCTATCTCCTGTAAAATTACCATTTTGCAGACATCAGGTTTTGTCGTTACAGTGATGGTATTTAAGAGAGTGAAATAGCAGGGCTTGATTTGAGAGGGGATGTGAGAATATGCCTCAACCCCATCAATGAAAATAAAGAGAAAAAAGACAAAAAAACAACATTTTGGAACATGAGCATCCCGCCTTTCATTATTATTATTTTCTTTGCATCTATATCTGAGATTTACAGATATCCATGTCAAACAAACAAGTTACGAGCCGGGCAGGGCAGGCGCACCTACAGAAGAAGTGGTTATCTAGAACTATCTAGAGCTTATCTAAAGCTTTTACTGGTCACTGGTTTTGCTGTGGAGTGCTTGGGACAGTTCATGCCCTCGGCTTTGGGCTAGTTTGACAATACACTGTGTGCACAATTATTAGGCAAGTGAGTATTTTGACCATATTATCATTTTTAGGCATATTTTCTAACTCCAAGCTGGATAAACTTGAATGCTTAATGGATTTGCAAACGTTTTGTTGCAAATAGTCAACAGGTGTCACAAGAAACGTGCTGAGAAAAAAAGACGCAAAATAACTGCCAAGGATTTGAGAAGAATCAAGCGTGAAGCTACCAGGAACCCATTATCTTCCAGTTCTGTCATATTCCAGAACTGCAGCCTAGCTGGCATATCAAGAAGTACAAGATGTTCAGCGCTCAGAGACGTGGCCAAGGTAAGGAAGGCTGAAACCTGACCACCACTGAACAAGACACATAAGCTGAAGTGTCTAGACTGGTCCAAGAAGAATCTGAAGACAGATTTTTCAAAGGTTTTATGGACTGATTAAATGAGAGTGACTCTTGACGGACCAGATGGATGGGCCCAGGGCTGGATCAGTAACGGGACAGAGCTCCACTTCGAGTCAGACGCCAGCAAGGTTGGGCTGGTATTATTAAAGATGAGCTGGTTGGAGCTTTTCGGGTTGAAGATGGGCTCAAAATCAACTCCCAAGCCTACTGCCAGTTTTTAGAAGCAGTGGTCCAGGAAGAATCTGCATCTTTCAAAAAGACAGTGATTTTCATGCAGGACAATGCTCCATCACATGCATCCAAGTACTCCTCTGCATGGCTCGCCAGTAAAGGCGTTAAAGATGAAAAACTTATGACGCGGCCCCATTCCTCACCTGACCTGAACCCAACTGAGAACCCGTGGGCAATTCTTAAACGGGAGATTTCCAGTGAAGGGAAACTGTACACCTCTCTGAACAGGGTCTGGGAGGCTGTGACTGCTGCTGCACAAAAAGTTGATCGTCAACAGATCAAGAAACTGACAGACTCCATGAATGGAAGGCTTATCACTGTTACTGAAGAGAAGGGTGGCTGTATTGGTCACTATTTTTTTTTTTTATTTCTCAGAAATGTTCATTGGAAAGCTTTGAGTTGTTTGTTTATAATTCTCACTTGAACAGATGAAAATAAAGTGAGATGGGAAAATGTTTTTCATTTAGCTGCGTAATAATTCTGCACCATTATAGTTGCCCAATAAATGTGCACATATAGATATTCTCCTCAGAAAGCCAAAACCTCACTTTTACTTTCTTAAACATTCATGTTTGAGGTTTATTAACATTTTGGATTAACCGAGAGCGCTGTAGTTGGTCATTAATAAAAATAATCCTCAAAAATAAGACTTGCCTAATAATTGGGCACACAGTGTTAGACAGTTAGACTAAATTAGACAGTTCCAGCTTCTGGTGGTCGATTTTTTCGGCAAACTTTGGGCTGGAGATGTTTGCCTGACTTGGAAACTTTGCCTCTGTAGAGAACACTAAAATACAACAGAAACACAAATAAAAACGAAATGGCCAAAATTGAGCTGTCCACAAGTATGAACATGGTGTATTAAAAGTTATTTAAAACAAACAAAATAAAAGAGATTAACTTATTTTTCTTCCTCTACATGAGGTGACCTTTATTCTGGGGACACTGCTGACATTCTATAGGAGGAATTGTGCTACTCGCCTTGAGAAATTCTGTAAATAAACAGCATTTTCCATATGCTTATGTTGACCTTCAAGATCCTAATCTACGTCTGCCTCCATGCTAAAACACACACTTTTAGAGTCACCACTGAAATATCAGTTTCCTAAACCACCTACACTTATTGAACTGTGGACAAAACAGTTCCTGTGTAGTTTGTTTAATCTAAAGCTGGAGGGTTTCTGCTGATGTTCTTGCAGCAAACAGGCCTTCGGGGAGTCTTACAGTAAAACATTAAGCCTGATTGATGCAGACTGAACCAGTGTCTCTTTAGTAACCTGATCTTCGACCAGTCCAGTGGAGGGAAGAAAGCTTGAGTGGAGGCGAGGACTGCGGATTCAGCTGCATTAGATTTCACGTTGATGTGTTCTGGTAAAGGGGATGTTATTTATGTTGGGCTGCTTTGTTGTTGAACCTTCTGGCTGTAGAAAGAGATCATAAGTTTTCCATTTGATCTGCAAGTATCGACAGACCAGTGCTGAGTGGCATTCAGATGCCAGACTTTGCGCAAGAGACAAGGATGAGGGCGGGGCAAAAAGAGGATGAAATGTCTGTGATCAATAGGAAGCAGGTTCATGAAGGCAACCTTGCCATCAGGGCCCATTTAGCCTCTTTATCGAAATATAGAACTATAATTTTGGACCCTGGCTCATTTGCAACATGACAACCAATAGGAAATGACACACAAAGCCACTGCTCCACCCTCATTGTTAGAGGGTCAAAAATAGTTGGACAACTGTCTGTCATGGCCAGGTGTATTTGGTACATTCTTAAAAAGAAGCAACATGTTGGGGACCTCAGAAACACCAGAAGACCATAAAAAACAATGGTGATGGTTGGCCAGATCCTGAACACTCTCCAAGAGGTAGGCAAATCAGGTCAACAATCAAGAGATGATTTCATCTTGTGCTCCCATGATGGGATGAGAAGAGTATATGACCTTATCTGTGAAGCATGGTGGAGGTAGTGTTATGGCATTGGGCTGTATGGCTGCAAAAGGAACTGCTTCCCTCGTATTTTCATATTATATGACTGCTTCCAAATGAATTCTGAAGTATACTGAAGGGCTAGATCATCTGCTCAGATTCAGTGAAATGAGTCAAAACTTATTGGATGGTGCTTCACAGTGGCCTGAAGCATCCAGTGAAAACATCACAAGATTTTTCAATGCAGAGAGGTGGAATGTTAGTTGCCTGGCCTGATCTGAAGCTGAAGGTAGAAACACCCTAAGAACAAGCAGAAACTGAAGAGGTCTGCAGTAAAGGCCTGGCAGATCATCTCCATGACGGAAACCCGGCATCTGAAGATGCCTATGGACTCAAGACTTCAGACCAAGTATTCAAAATGGCAATTTAGGCAGATTGTTAGTTTGTTCAATTACTTTTGAGTTCCTAAAAATGGTTGTAATTCCTACACTGTTCACCCAGATTCCCTCAAATTAAAGCTCAAAGTCAGCACTTTGGGTTCACATTCATTACTCAGTTCAATCATTTTACTCTAATATGCTATGGTCGACATCTAAAATATTTTATAAATAAATATTCATAGACTTTACTTAAGTGCATACATCTAATTGCCACTCTTCATCTATTCTTGCTAGGCATTAATGGCAGATTTCACAGTGTGTTTAATGCTGTTTCTGTAGGTCAGTTCACAGGCAGTGCACACTGATTGGACAGAGAATGATGGGTAAATCCCAGCAGGGAAGGATTTTTTTGCAGGAGGTTGACAGTTGCAGAGATGAAGGCTGTTTCCTGATCTAGTAGAGGTCCATTTCACTCGCCGTGTGATTCAAGTGTCCATGGACTGTCCATCTATCCATCACACACCAAGATGGCTAGTCACTCATCCTTAGTTCACTATTTGCTACGACAGAAAAAATCTCACTGCTGCTCATCCGAAAAAGGGCTGACTGAGAAATTTAAGAGAATTTCGTAAGATTGAAGAGTTCTGTAAGATTGGATCAGCAGGAGATTTCTCCGAGATCAAATGATCTGTTTAAGAGACAGCTTCGGAAATTCATCATATATATTTTTTTTATTCTCTATATTTCTGAAATGGGGTTGTTCACCAGACATGGTTCCGACTCGTCAGTTGCCTTTTAAATATACTCAGAATGTTCTAGGCGGCTTTTGACAAATGATGAGATTGTGAACTAAAAGGAAATCAGGCCCAGCGTTCATCTGTCACTGGAGAGAAGGCTGGAGGCAGGGAAGTAACAAATTATTGCAGCATCTGAAGCGAAGCTCCAAAGTTTAGCAGGATGACGGCGCTAAAATGTTCTGTAAAATATAATGCCAGCTAATGTGGGCTTTAGAGGATGGAGTGGTTTGCTGTCTTGTAACTGCAAAGGCAAGAATATGTCGTGTTATTTGCTGGTTGCAGAAATGACTTGACAATATTGATGATATTATAATATTAATATGTCCTCATTCATTAGTGAGCCTCAATGACTAGTCAACAAAGTTGATTGCTAGTTTATGAAAAATATCTGTGAATTTTTTATTCTTGTTGTCGTCCTTACAGAAAAGTGTTCTATTATGTTCCTATGAGCCATGTGGACATTCTCAAAAATTGTAATACACCAGAGGAAGTGTAGGGGTCGATACTGGCCACCACACAGTTAAGTAACCTTAAATTTAATTTGCTATTTTGGTGCATGTTGGTGCAACAAAAACAAAAGCCAATGGACACATTCACTTAAAATGTCGTCTTTATGTACTAGAAGATCTTTATCGCCCCCTATGCTTCCTGTAGTGTATTACAGTCTGTCAGAGTGACTGTGTGGATCATATGAACATTATAGAGGCTTTTTAAATGAAACAGTAGAAGCCGTATCGCCCCCTACACTTCCTGTAGTGTACTACAATCTGTCAGAGTGACTGTGTGGATCATATGAACATTATAGAGGCTTTTTAAATGAAACAGTAGAAGCCGTATCGCCCCCTACACTTCCTGTAGTGTACTACAATCTGTCAGAGTGACTGTGTGGATCATATGAACATTATAGAGCTTTTTAAATGAAACAGTAGAAGCCATATCACCCCCTACGCTTCCTGTAGTGTATTACAGTCTGTCAGAGCGACTGTGTGGATCATATGAACATTATAGAGCTTTTTAAATGAAACAGTAGAAGCCATATCACCCCCTACGCTTCCTGTAGTGTATTACAGTCTGTCAGAGCGACTGTGTGGATCATATGAACATTATAGAGCTTTTTAAATGAAACAGTAGAAGCCATATCACCCCCTACATTTCCTGTAGTGTACTACAGTCTGTCAGAGTGACTGTGTGGATCATATGAACATTATAGAGCTTTTTAAATGAGACAGTAGAAGCCGTATCGCCCCCTACGCTTCCTGTAGTGTATTACAGTCTGTCAGAGCGACTGTGTGGATCATATGAACATTATAGAGCTTTTTAAATGAGACGGTAGAAGCCGTATCGCCCCCTACGCTTCCTGTAGTGTATTACAGTCTGTCAGAGCGACTGTGTGGATCATATGAACATTATAGAGCTTTTTAAATGAGACAGTAGAAGCCGTATCGCCCCCTACGCTTCCTGTAGTGTATTACAGTCTGTCAGAGCGACTGTGTGGATCATATGAACATTATAGAGCTTTTTAAATGAAACAGTAGAAGCCGTATCACCCCCTACGCTTCCTGTAGTGTATTACAGTCTGTCAGAGCGACTGTGTGGATCATATGAACATTATAGAGCTTTTTAAATGAAACAGTAAAAGCCACATCGCCCCCTACGCTTCCTGTAGTGTATTACAGTCTGTCAGAGCGACTGTGTGGATCATATGAACATTATAGAGCTTTTTAAATTAAACAGTAGAAGCCGTATCGCCCCCTACGCTTCCTGTAGTGTATTACAGTCTGTCAGAGCGACTGTGTGGATCATATGAACATTATAGAGCTTTTTAAATGAAACAGTAGAAGCCGTATCGCCCCCTACGCTTCCTGTAGTGTATTACAGTCTGTCAGAGCGACTGTGTGGATCATATGAACATTATAGAGCTTTTTAAATTAAACAGTAGAAGCCATATCGCCCCCTACGCTTCCTGTAGTGTATTACAGTCTGTCAGAGCGACTGTGTGGATCATATGAACATTATAGAGCTTTTTAAATGAGACAGTAGAAGCTGTATCGCCCCCTACGCTTCCTGTAGTGTATTACAGTCTGTCAGAGCGACTGTGTGGATCATATGAACATTATAGAGCTTTTTAAATGAGACAGTAGAAGCCGTATCGCCCCCTACGCTTCCTGTAGTGTATTACAGTCTGTCAGAGCGACTGTGTGGATCATATGAACATTATAGAGCTTTTTAAATGAGACAGTAGAAGCCGTATCGCCCCCTACGCTTCCTGTAGTGTATTACAGTCTGTCAGAGCGACTGTGTGGATCATATGAACATTATAGAGCTTTTTAAATGAAACAATAGAAGCCGTATCACCCCCTACGCTTCCTGTAGTGTATTACAGTCTGTCAGAGTGACTGTGTGGATCATATGAACATTATAGAGCTTTTTAAATGAAACAGTAGAAGCCGTATCGCCCCCTACGCTTCCTGTAGTGTATTACAGTCTGTCAGAGCGACTGTGTGGATCATATGAACATTATAGAGCTTTTTAAATGAAACAGTAGAAGCCGTATCGCCCCCTACGCTTCCTGTAGTGTACTACAGTCTGTCAGAGCGACTGTGTGGATCATATGAACATTATAGAGCTTTTTAAATTAAACAGTAGAAGCCATATCGCCCCCTACGCTTCCTGTAGTGTATTACAGTCTGACAGAGCGACTGTGTGGATCATATGAACATTATAGAGCTTTTTAAATGAAACAGTAGAAGCCGTATCGCCCCCTACGCTTCCTGTAGTGTATTACAGTCTGTCAGAGCGACTGTGTGGATCATATGAACATTATAGAGCTTTTTAAATGAAACAGTAGAAGCCGTATCGCCCCCTACGCTTCCTGTAGTGTACTACAGTCTGTCAGAGCGACTGTGTGGATCATATGAACATTATAGAGCTTTTTAAATGAAACAGTAGAAGCCATATCGCCCCCTACGCTTCCTGTAGTGTATTACAGTCTGTCAGAGTGACTGTGTGGATCATATGAACATTATAGAGCTTTTTAAATGAAACAGTAGAAGCCATATCGCCCCCTACGCTTCCTGTAGTGTATTACAGTCTGTCAGAGCGGCTGTGAGGATCATATGAACATTATAGAGCTTTTTAAATGAAACAGTAAAAGCCACATCGCCCCCTACGCTTCCTGTAGTGTATTACAGTCTGTCAGAGCGACTGTGTGGATCATATGAACATTATAGAGCTTTTTAAATGAAACAGTAGAAGCCGTATCGCCCCCTACACTTCCTGTAGTGTCTTACAGTCTGTCAGAGTGACCGTGTGGATCATATGAACATTATAGAGCTTTTTAAATGAAACAGTAGAAGCCATATCACCCCCTACGCTTCCTGTAGTGTATTACAGTCTGTCAGAGCGGCTGTGAGGATCATATGAACATTAGAGAGCTTTTTAAATGAAACAGTAGAAGCCGTATCGCCCCCTACGCTTCCTGTAATGTATTACACTCTGTCAGAGCGGCTGTGTGGATCATATGAACATTATAGAGCTTTTTAAATGAAACAGTAAAAGCCATATCGCCCCCTACGCTTCCTGTAGTGTATTACAGTCTGTCAGAGCGGCTGTGAGGATCATATGAACATTATAGAGCTTTTTAAATGAAACAGTAGAAGCCGTATCGCCCCCTACGCTTCCTGTAGTGTATTACAGTCTGTCAGAGGGACTGTGTGGATCATATGAACATTATAGAGCTTTTTAAATGAAACAGTAGAAGCCGTATCGCCCCCTACGCTTCCTGTAGTGTATTACAGTCTGTCAGAGGGACTGTGTGGATCATATGAACATTATAGAGCTTTTTAAATGAAACAGTAGAAGCCGTATCGCCCCCTACACTTCCTGTAGTGTCTTACAGTCTGTCAGAGTGACTGTGTGGATCATATGAACATTATAGAGCTTTTTAAATGAAACAGTAGAAGCCATATCGCCCCCTACGCTTCCTGTAGTGTATTACAGTCTGTCAGAGCGGCTGTGAGGATCATATGGACATTAGAGAGCTTTTTAAATGAAACAGTAGAAGCCATATCGCCCCCTACGCTTCCTGTAGTGTATTACAGTCTGTCAGAGCGACTGTGTGGATCATATGAACATTATAGAGCTTTTTAAATTAAACAGTAAAAGCCATATCACCCCCTACACTTCCTGTAGTGTATTACAGTCTGTCAGAGCGACTGTGTGGATCATATGAACATTATAGAGCTTTTTAAATTAAACAGTAAAAGCCATATCGTCAGTTTTGGCTCAATAATTGATGACATGGTTCGGTCAGGAGGTTCTTGGGTTGGCATTTGGGTTGGACTTTACATAATTGTTGTAATACTGAAGATTACAGTGCAGGAAATAGACTGCATTTAGGAAACAGCCCATGATTAGTGGATACATTTGACACTGATTAGTGGAGTCAGGTGGTTAAGTTCTCCGTTAGGATGAATTCAAGTGTGCAGGTCCATTAATAGAGTCAGGATATGAAACTCAGATGTCTTCTAAGGTAACATTACCTTGAAGTTATATTGATTTGCATTACGTTGGATTGTAAAGACCTCTGAATTGACTGATACCAGCAGTATGTTTATAGTAATGGAATAATAAGGTATCAAATCAAAAGTAAGTTCTAGATAGTGGTCAGTGAGGTTCTATCTGTTGTCCTCCATCTACTGGAAATGTCGAAATGTCAAAAATGTGAAATGCTCAACTCTGTACTGATTTCTCATGGTCTCTTTCTCTTTCTGTCTCTCTCTTCTCTTAGGTGAGTGTGTTGCTCTTTACCTGACAGTGTACCTGAGCTTCAGTGGTGGTATGGCTCATACTGGGAAAGATCTTGAAGCGATGCAGTAAGATCAAGCTTCCAGTGTGCTCTTTTATTCCATTTCTCTCTGGTTTCATTGGAATTATCTGCTGAATTGTGTTTTTGTGTTATTATATTGAGATTTAGAGTGGAAAAATAATTAAAGTGTACATCATTTCTCAAAATTTGCTGTTTAAAAAGGTTCACATACTTGCATTGAAAAAAGTTATTCTACACCCTATAGTAGCGCACAGCCAATGGTGGCCGGAAGCCATGCAACTGTTTCCATTGTGACCACGGTGCTGGTGAAAAATGGAAAAATAAATACGAAATAGAGCACGCTTTATCAGTATAGATCATTTATTGAAGGTGGAAAAAGGCAGGAGGACCTGCTGCACTCTTATTGTTGTTGTGCAGTGCCGAGTTTTCAGGAATTCAACAATGAGTGGTTTGGCATCCATGGCTTCCCAAAAATCTACATGTGGTTTATTTCAGCACTGCAGTTGATGGCGAAAGTTGGGAAAATTGACAGATCGGTCCTCTTACTGATGTGGTCTATGGAGGCAGAATGTCTTAACTCCATTGAAAAAGACCTAGAACATTCAGTTTGTCATGTACCGCAAACATATGAATGCAGCACTAGGATTGTCAGGGTTAGAAAAGTTTGGTAGACCATACCAATAGCGGTGAAATGAACAGTTCTCGATACCATCTCGAGTTTGATACCTCCACCTAAGCAGAAATACCAGTAAGAGCAATCATTTCTTTATAGGCCTAATCTTGTGAAAACCACCTAAATGGTAAACTAGTAAACTTAAGGTCAAAGCGTGTTGACCAAGCATTCTAGAACTATTACTAACAAAGTCAAGTAGTCATGTCAGTAGTTGTCTTAACAATGTCCAGAAAAAGAACTAGCCCAAAGAACCAAAGCTAAATGGTGGACTACCAACAATCACACCAATTTAGATTGGTTTGGGTTTATTTAGTGCGACTTTGTGACATCATCTTATATACATCATGATGGAGGTCTTCTGTTTTGGGATTAAAACTCAGATATAACTAATGTATAACTAATATATGTCTCTGAAAATATTAAAAGGCTCCATTTCTAGATTTTGTTTTTTTTTTTGAGATTTTGAGGTTCTACTGCTGATTCCTTGTCATAATTCTTGTTTATGTGGTTTGACCCCTTAATAAAATGGAGTCGATTATCCAAGACATGTACCAAACATGTTTTAGTTGATACACTATTTGATACATTCATATATTGTTGAAATCTACTGAACTATAGTTTTAACCCAGCTTCATGAGATGGTTCACTTAACTAAGAAGTGGGAACCAAGTTTGATTCCAGTGGTGCCTCCATTCACACATAGCTATTTGACAGGACTTGGCAACATGTAAGAGATGGAGAAAAATGGGTTCTACAAAAACACAAAACAAAAGCCATCTGGAACCACATCCAAGAGAAAATTTCACTTGGACACTACACCGAGAGTGGTCGCTGCTGGACTTGACAGTCTAATAACAGCCAGCATTTCTTGCCACGTAGCAGTATTTCTGGTCCCCAAAGGCTAAAGCTGTCGTCCAGATCCATAATGAATATTAATATGGTGTCTCGCTGGATAGACTCAGGCTCAGCCAGTGAATCCCCGGAGTCATCATGGGTGGCTTGGTTGTAAATCTGGTGAAATATTTTTCAGCAGTACTGCACATCGTCCAAAAGTGTCCTTGTGCTGAAATACAAACGCTGACTTTTTGGACTGATAATTGCTTGTGGAAGCATGAAAATGATCATTTATAGGTAGAAAATAGTTCACTCATTTATGGTAGACATGAACCGTTCAAAGGCGACTGATTGTTGTCTACATTAAATAGCACTTTTGTTCAATAGATGACATACACTGTTATGAAGCATATAAGCATAGTGAGGACATCAGAATGACTATCCTGCTTTATGAGGACATTTCACATTATGAGGACATAACGTGACTCAAGGGTCTCTGATATAGAGTTGACATAAATCTTGATAACAGTATCATCAGGAGAGCGCGAGTTGATGCTGGTCATCCCAGGTCTCGGAAGCAGCCGTGCTAGCGTTCATTTTAGTTCGTAAAGAAATGCACCAGTACTGGTTGGTGAGGTGAAGCAATGGAAGAATTTAATTCATTATAAATGACATTTCTTAAATAACACTGACCAGAAATATTATCCAGATAAGCTACTAGTCAAAAAGTAAAAGCAGTAAATATTTCTCCAGGAGAAAATTGAATTTGCAAGCAGTCATTTTTGTCATTCCATCCACACCATACAACAATAAAAAGCCCATTAATTACAAGGCAGGTTGTAAAACAAAACAATACACAGACAAATTCTATAAACCAAACAAGAGAGACAGTAACTATGTATAAATAGAAGATAGAACATGTCTATCTTACTCAAGAACACAAATGCATGGGAGATGAAAGAGTTTTGAAATGAATTTCAGCGTATTGTTGGAAGTCTGTAATGAGATCCTGATGGAAAAAGTTGAAGCTTTTTATTTAGAGTGTCATCTTCTGATACAGTCATTCACTCAGCCTTGTTCAAGGTGTGCTTCTGAAATACTTGCGATAGGGACACTTTGACATGCCCTGGTCAGACTGCTAGCGTTGACACGGCTGTTGAGAAGATTCTTAGTAAATGAAAGAATTAAACCAGCTAGTAAATGCACGCTTCAAAACGGACTCAATTAAAGATTTGGGTCATTCTACAGAAACATCCATTTTTGTGTCCCGAGCGTTTAAAGATGTATTACATTTATGAAACGTGTTTGGGTTACAGTTTATTTATATTTTAAGATGAAACAATTTGAACAATTTCACCTTCTTCAGCCATCAATTCAGCAATATTGTTTTTTTAAATCAATTATCTTGAATCCCAAGCACCTCAGAAGAGCTTGTCCCCGCAGTTATGTGTAAAGGATGAGGCCACATTTTACATTTACAGCGTTTAGCAGACGCTCTGATCCAGAGCGACTTACAAGAAGAGCTTTGTCTGTCTAGAGAAAGTATCTTTGCTAGTTATCAGTAGGTTAGAAAGAAAGACGGTCCTGAGCTCAGATACTGCTAGAAACAAAGTCACTGTAGATACAGAGAGAGAAAAGGAAAAGAGTGGAACACAGAACTCTGTGCAATACAACACACTACAATACAATACAATACACTGCACTACACAACAATACAATACACTACAATACATTACAATACACTACACTACAATACAGTACACTACACTACAATACACTACAATACATTACAATACAATACACTGCACTACACAACAATACAATACACTACAATACATTCCAATACACTACACTACAATACACTACAATACATTACAATACACTACACTACACTACACAACAATACAATACACTACAATACATTACAATACACCACACTACAATACACTACACTACAATACAATACACTACAATACATTACACTACAATACATTACACTACAACACACTACAATACACTACAATACAATACACTACACTACAATACACTACAATACATTACACTACAACACACTACAATACACTACAATACAATACACTACACTACAACACACTACAATACACTACAATACAATACACTACACTACAATACACTACAATACATTACACTACAATACACTACAATACAACACACTACAATACAATACACTACACTACAACACACTACAATACACTACAATACAATACACTACACTACAATACACTACAATACATTACACTACAATACACTACAATACAATACACTACAGTACAATACAACACAATACAATACAATACAGTACAATACAATACACTACAATACACTACACAACAATACATTACACTACAATACACTACAATAAAATACACTACAATACATTACACTACAACACACTACAATACAATACACTACACTACAATACAATACATAAGTGCAGTATAATACACTACACCACAGTATAATACACTACACTACAATACAGTACAATACAATACACTACAATACACTACACTACAATACACTACAACACATTACACTACAACACACTACAATACACTACAATACACTACACTACAACACACTACAATACATTACACTACAACACACTACAATACACTACAATATAATACACTACACTACAGTACAATACAACACAATACAATACAGTACAATACAATACACTACAATACACTACACAACAATACAATACATTACACTACAATACATTGCACTACAACACACTACAATACACTACAATACAATACACTACACTACAGTACAATACAACACAATACAATACAATACAATACAATACAGTACAATACAATACACTACAATACACTACACAACAATACAATACATTACACTACAATACACTACAATACACTACAATACAATACATAAGTGCAGTACAATACACTACACTACAGTATAATACACTACACTACAATACAGTACAATACAATACACTAAAATACACTACACTACAATACAGTACAATGCAATACACTACAATACACTACACTACAATACAATACACTACAATACACTACACAACAATACAATACATTACACTACAATACACTACAATACACTACAATACATTACACTACAATACATTACACTACAACACACTACACTACACTACACAACAATACAATACAATACACTACACTACACTACAATACAATACACTACAGTACACTACAATACAATACAATACAAAAGTACAATAGTGCAGTACAATACATGACAATCAATACTTAATTCAGTGCTCATTTAAGTGCTGTATAAAGAGACATGTGTTCAGATTTTCATGTTCATTTTGAAGAAAGAAACACACTTTTCTGCAATTTTAACTGCAATAATCTATACATGACTATGACATGTATTTTAACTGATATATATTATATTTAAAGAAAACAAATGCCATATAAATATTCTAAAATATATAATGAAAGTTGTGGTCCTGAGGCGTCGTGTCACTGGTGCTACCGCATAACGCAAAATCTCGAATTTAGAAATAAAAGTCACACTGATGACGTCACTCGACTCCCTTTGACCTGTTTTCTGAGGATCTCTGAAGAAAAGCTCATGGTGAGTCCACCGCGTCTCTCAGTTCTCCGAGATTTTCTCACTCAGCTCATGATCTCATATGAAGCTTTTAGCTGACGTCACTGGTGCGACCCACTTTAATCTGAGGTCACTGTGAAAGAAATAGAACTCAAATGGATTAAATTCCGTATTTTAATCGATAGTCTATGATTGCCAACATGTGGTTTGATGCTCTGTAGCAGCCGTTTTGTAAAGCGCATTTTCTCTGGTGTTACTTTTATTATATGTAACACCAGTGAGGGTCAGTAACACCAGTGACTCCTAGGGAGAGACAGAAAAGTGGACGTTTCTGTAGACTGACCCATTTGTAACATAGTCCTAGTCTTTGAAAATACCTGAAACAAACCCGCACTGAATATTTTCATACACGATATACTTATTTATTTTGAACTGCACACCCTGGTGACTGTTTTCCTGTTGGAGGAGAGGGCGGGAGGCAATCAAGGTGATTCCGTCTTAGCGTCTTTGAGTTGCTTGCTGAGTCAGACATGCTTTATCGTGTTTCTATGACATCCTGCTGATTGCATTCCAGCTAAAATGCAGTAGATCTTTCCGCGCTGTTCAGCGGAACTGTGTGGAATCCATTAGAACTTTTGGGGACACGTTCAGGGACAGGCTGAACTGCACTGATTTTAGTTGTTCGCAGTATGTCGCCCTGTTCGTTCTGCTATAAATATCTTTGAACCATGTCTTGCTGCTTTCGGAAGAGAGAGAGCAATTGGTTCCAGCTGATGCGATGTACTGCATTATCTCTGCAATAAAACACTGTGATTAATCTAGTTTGAAATTCTAGCTGGATCATAAATGGAATTTCAATGCCCTGAAATGTCAGATATTTCAGTGTTAGAGCAGCTTTAAAGGGATGTGAGTCATAATGCGGTGCATGGCCTTTCTTTTAAGAGGGTTGCTGATGGGAGGAAGAAGTGAATATAATTTCTCAGTCAGACACCAATTTCTCACCAAGACTTCACTTTTTGTCATTCCCAAGAGAGGTTCTAAAAGCTAGGGATGATATTTTCCTCGCCCGCCAAAGGAAAAGAATTCTCACTTCTGAAATTCTCATTCAGAGCAGATGGATTTAAAAGGAAATCCTGTTTTCTTTGTGAACGGCTTTTGCCTTTGCCATTATCTAGTCCATGTTACATTCCTATTAAATGTGTCTGAGAGGCTGGTAAGCATTCCGCTTAGTGTAGCAACAGGAAAATAGATTGTAGTCATTTGAAGTCTTTAAAAAAGCATTTAGATAAAAGCAGGCATGAATGGAAAATTAGAAGAGGTGATCAAATAGTAGACCATCAGAATTTCCCAGTGTTCACCTGTTGTGTTTATACCAATGGATCCAGTAGGTGCGGTGTTGTTTTAGCATAGGCCACAGGTGTAGTTTTACCATACCCCACATCTTAGTTCCAATATGTTAGGCAAGTGTGTTTAATGCAAAACAGAAAGGAGTGATTTTATAATCCACCTTAATTCATATTTAAACAAAACAGGGTATTGGAATGTTTACGTCATTAGCTACGTTGTTTTGGGGAAATATATGCTTGTTCTCAATTATACACCTTCAACACATACCAACAAAGTTGAAAAGGGGGCATTTTGTGACTAGAAACATTCTCAGCATATTAAACAAGCAATGCAATCATGATTTGGTATAAAAAGATCATCCAGGAAAGGCCTAGACCATTTTGAGCAAGGATGGATTCAAAGCAGATTCCAAAAAAATCATCTGCATATAATCCAGCAGTTTAAGAACAATATGTTTAATATTTTCCTCAATAAGAAATCAAAGGATTTTAGGTGTTTTACCATCTGCCGTGCAGAACATAATGAAAAACAAAAAACCAAAACAGAGAATCTGGAGATCACCAGATGGCACTGCCTTAAAAACTGGCATGCTTCTGTGACATTACCACATGGGCTTGATGATGTTTTGACACACTGTTGTCAAACAAAAACAAACAAACAAAAAAACAAAGCACCATTTGTCTCTCCAGGCCAAAGAAGAAAATCACCTTCGAAATTGTTGCCAGTGTAAAGTTTAAAAGTCAGGGACTGTATTAGTTTCCCATATAATTGGTAACTTGCACATAATACTGAAAGATATTTTGCCTTTTAGACTACGTCTTTTTCAGGGATGTCCATGCTTATTCATGACAAAGCCATGCCATATTCTGTATAGCTTGGCTGTGCAGTCTTTTGGCATCTAATTTGGAATACTCTTAAAATTCCAAAAACATTCAGCATGTTTATTTGGATAAACCTCAAGTATTGTGTTTTTGCACTGTTTTCAATTAAGTACAGGTCCAAAATAAAATCACACCTTGTGTTTTTTTTTTTTTTATCAGGGTTTCACATGCTATATTCACATTGCTAATTATTAGGCCTCCCACTGACCAGCTCTCCCTTTCAGCCATTCTATACCAATTTAAAATGATTCCACAGAGCTCTGTAGAACATGTTAGAGAATAATGAATGCTTTACATGAGGCTATGAAACAACATCACCAAAGTAAACCACCTCCTCGTTGAAAGCACAGAGCGTGTTGTTTAAATTAGCTGTAATTCTGTCCATGATGATGTATGAGAAAGGTTCTATTATGCAAATTAAGATGCAATGCATCTTAATTTGATGCAACATCTGTGTAGACAGATCCATCTCTGTTTGATCTACTCAAGTAAGCCTTAAGTGCTGTATGGGTGGCTTTAAAGCAAACTCATTACTGCTCAAACTCTCTGCTGCTGAATTCAAACAGTAACAAACTACTGTTTCCATCCCCAACGGCAAGGAAAGTAATGGAAGTGACCTATCATGTGACAGGCCACGATCAAACGCTGAAACGCTAAAGACTCATTTATTACGTTAGCGTAGACTATGCTTTTTATTCAGTGAGAGGTTTTAAATAGACTTGATGAGCATAGTTTTTATTTATATGCTAATTCTCAAACCCAGCACATTAGACTTTACCAGCTCTTCAGTGGGATGAGAATCCAGAGTGCACTTACAGTGGACTTCCTGAGTCTAATGCAGTGGAGCTGCATTTCATTACACGAAGCAGCACGGAATGGCTATTTTATGGCTTTCTCTAACAGGTGAAGTCGTTTCTTTGTGCTGTGTTAAGAGTTCATGTCAGCTGAGATGGTCCAATCTGAATGAATGTGTGTCCAGTATGATGATCTGAAACACGCTCTAATGTGAAAAGCATTGAACATTAGTCGCAAGGGGTCATTTGCCACTGACTTGGACAAAAGAACCTATTAAAATGAGGTTAGCTGACAGTTTTTTTCTGCCAAATGCAAAATTACTTTAAAGGCAAGGACCTGGCAGACTTGTCACCATCGGCTCTAAGAGATCCAGTCTTGCTTTGGACGTGAAAAAATTCCATGGATGTTTTGGTTGCACTTTCCTTTATAGATCTGTAAGAAGAAGGTACTGATATGGTAATAAGAAATGGTTAACAAGTTGTATCTTAAATTACAAGCAAATTCTCTAGTTGTAACTAAATAATGGGTTAATAATGGTAACACTAGCAAGTCAGTAATAAAAAAATTAAAATAATTGTTATACTAACTTCTATGTTGTACTAACATAAAAATATATGTAATCTTTAGATTAGTTTTATTTCTGACTGATTAATGTTACCATCGATAACTTATTAACTTAATAATAACTCAGTAACTTAATAACTTAATAAGTTACATTTAAAAAGCATGTGACTTTAGGTTAGTACATTGTGTTACCACGTGTTACGATACCAACGTTTTACCACTACAGCTACTTACCTATTATTTAGCAAAAACTTAAATTAGGATGTCATTTTGGTGAGTACAACTTGTTACCATGTTATTATTATGTCATTACCAACTCATTACCACTCTGTAAAGTAAAGCACTCCCAATGTTTCTGTCCAGCCTTCCACTGTGAGTAGAAACTCCAAGGCTACAAGAAAAACAAATACAACTGTGCATCTGAGATGTGGGTTTTATGGACTGTTAAGTCTAAATTTGGAATCAGGATTCCATGGACTGAGGAAAGCAGAACATATATCCAACTTCTAAGACTGAACTTTGGTGGTGTGGAGAGATATTCCTGCACATTGCTTCAAAAAACTGAAAGCAGGTCTCCTGCAAAGAAGTAAAGCTGTAATAATGGGGACCGTGTGACTACATTAGAGATCTACACATTTGTAAATGAATGAATAAGCTAAATGAAGCATAATGATCAACAAACAATATATAAATGATAAAAATGATACAAGAAAAGCAGTTAAAATGAAGAAAGTCATCACAGAGAAGGCTGAGCTTTCAGTCTGACAGCCACAGCTACCCAGCAAAACACCAATAATAACTGTTTTGTGGTTTAATTCCTGCTTTATGTTAACTGGGAAAAAATGGTGCTTAGTGAAGGTACTTCACAGTGAACTGATGACCATGACTGCCAAGTTATTTCAACAGAGAATAATATCTTTTTTGAATAGATTACATGAAATATCGGATGCCAGTTCACCTTCACAGAACTGTTAAGACCGAAATGTTTCGGTTGCGGGTGGGAACGCATCAAATGATTTTTTGAAGGAGCGGGTGGGAGCGGGACTGAAAATAAAAACAGTCCCACACAAACCTCTACGCTACTTGTACTTGGCAGTTTAGAAATTTAAATAGATGCAGGTTTGTATCTGACTTTTGCCTAGCAGCGTATGTCCAAAGACAAAAATTCTAGACAATGATCATGCAAGTCGGCTTGTTTAACAAACCCAGCCTCAAGCAAGTTCAGCAATATGAACAGCAATGTAATCAGCAATTTATTATTATTAGTTCTTTCATAGTATGCGTTTTGAGATCTACTAGGGTGGCATGGCTTCTTTCAAGGGTGGCAGCTCCCATCATGTGCCATTCATTGAAACCACACCCCTGGTTGGTTGGCTTTACATTGAAAGGGCTTAGGAAAATAAACTGTAGGCAACCACAGTCCAAAATGAAATAAATTAGTGTACCTGAATCAGATCGTTCAGCTGTGAAATTGTATTTCATTAGTCCATGCTCCTAAGGCGGAAACACTTTTTTGTTATTTCTGCACTTTGTCTGGTCACAACTGCTGATTGCAGTGGAACACAAGTTTATCCTTATGCATTATGCTGAGTTTCTGCAGGTATTATCTTAATAGTGCTTACTGCTTTCAGCGATGCTGGGATATTACAGTTGCTGTTTTTTTCAAGACTCATCAGCAGTAAGAATGTGAGGCTTATTTATTTATTAATTTAGGCAAAAAAGTTTGATGCTTAGGCACAAATTCAACACTCACTCTGTACGTACACCCACTCTAGTGGTTACTTTTGGGAACTGGCAAAGCTCCGATGGCCAATACACAACGATTTTTTTTTCGCACTTATTCTTAATCCAGCGCCTTTGCTTCTCATTGACAGCATTAATTTCATGCTTTGCTGGCTTTCAGGACTTCCACCTGTTTGGTATGGATGCTGTGTAAGAGCCAGTTTATAGGCTTTATGTTGTTGCCTTGACTTAGTTCAATATGCAGACTGCAAACAGAGGATGTCAAGGTCAGAGGTGCAGTGGTGCTTTCAATGCATAGTGGAAGAGGTGTCTCGGGAAAGCCCCTGAACCTCACCACCTACTTCTCCGCTAGTATCACCAAAGAATAATAATGTTTTTGCACTGATTTATTGTTGAGCCTTGAGCTATTGTTGACTCAAAAACGTAAAAAGTAGCATATGCTTATGGGCCAACTATAGCACCTTTGAGAACCTTAAATATACATATGACTTGGATAATTTAGGTCAGCCTTTTGCAACCTTCAGCTCACACAAGTGAACACTAACGCTTCCGTGGCCTACAGGTCTAACCGACCCAGCCGTTTCAAATAAAAATGCAGTCACACAACATAATAAACCATGCAAAACATTTAACCCACTCAAATAACCATATTTTTCTTCTTTATTTATGATATTCTGTTCAGAAATATCCATAGGTCAGCTTAGATAGGTCTGTTTGAGATCTAACCTCAGATTTTATAAATAATTATTAAGTGGAGTTCTGGAAGCTGTGAAGACCAATCGAAAACTGTGATTTCATTTTCTGAAGTAATTCAAGGCTGATGATGTATGATGTATGATTTTGGATCTTTGTATTATCCAGGATCTTTTTTCTTCACATTATTCACAGACGCTGGGACATTAGCTTAAAGGATTCTTGATATTTAGCCATAAAACATACTAGATCCACCCCATGCCTAACATTTGGCATGATGCTTTTTACATCAAATGCTGTTTTTTTTATCTACAAAAATACTAACCCGAGATGTATTTTATTTCTAAACATTGTGTTGAGAGGCCTCTTCTATGTAGATGATATTTGCATCACAACACTTCACAAAGAACCAGTGTATCACTGTCACTTCCAGCCAAATCATCCTGTCCATGGCAATGAAGTGGAGGTTTTGCTTTGCATTCTTATAAGCAGCTCTATGAAAGAATTTCTTGGGCTTCCAAATCTTGTCCTGACTTCAGCATTTTCTCCTTAACCTCAACTCCTTAACTTCCATTTCTTAATGACATTTCAGACAGTGCACACTATAAGCTACACGTGTTTAGATATCTTAGTTATCTTATAGCCTTCTTTTGCTTTATAAAAGTAAATTATCTTTATATCCACATTTCATATCCACAGTGAGAAACATTCATTTCTGTTATATTTAAAATATGCACACTTGCTGCAGCCCACTGTTTACAACTTATTGCCAGAAACGTCCAGTGTTTTGGCCTAAGTTAAGGTCTGACAAGGTATTTTATTAATTTATTAATTTTATCTTATAGCAGGTTAGGAAATCAAGTTAGAAAATCCAGAATTAGCAAAACTAATGTATAAAAACTTGAAGTTGTGAATATGACAGTGCCCCGTGCTATTTAATAGTGTCACTGCTCCCCAGTTTCAGTTTCCATTTCCCAAATGCTTTAGCCGAGCGTGCTAATGTTATACCTCTTAATTAACAGCCATAGGTTTAACTCTGTCTCCTCATTACCATATATTACCATCACGGTAATATTTCATTTGATATGTTGTCAAATGAAAGAGTTAGAAAAGTAGAAATATGCTAGTAGTGAACTATCCTGGCTTCCTATCAATAACAGACAGTTGAAACAGAAGTTCGGACACCCTTCGGGTGTATCCTAAAGTTAGGCCAGTATTTAGGATATTTAGTCTATCTAGGATGTTTTTGTAATACTGTTTTCTTATCTGGAGTTAAGATAAGATTCTGAACTTAAGACCTGTCATTCTGTAATAGCTACCGTCATAGTTGTAGTCCTGACTGAAGTTGTTGTGGTGATGAAACAGATAAGATTTCAGTGTCAGGATGTTTCTGTAATATTTCCCCAGATCTAAATGTAAATACAGATGCCAAGCTAAAAATCTGATGTATCGCAACCAACAGTTGGGGGCACCGTCAGTTAATCTGTGCTTTATTGACTGTCATGTTTGTGAATGGTCAACAGTGACTGTTCCCAATTATCAATTTTTAAAGACTCAAATTCACAGCAAAATCTTTATAAATACAAATATTGTAGGGTTTTTATGGCCGTCAAACATAAAAACATAATTCCTCATCTTAGCAGGAATTGAACAATCACTCTCAAAGCAATATCAGTGGGAGGTCAGGCTGAAGGATGTTGCGAACATGATCAATCAGCTGAACCTATATATCGCACACTTTTATTGGTGAATTGATATCTTGCAGGCTCTATTTTAAGTGCAGAAAATGCTAAAATGGCATATGTAAAACTATGTAGCAGTGGATGTTAAAAGGACTTTATACTGATAAATATAATTGTCTTTATTGCACATCTTACTAGCTAAATGGTGAAAAGTGTGTCAGGGCATGCTGTGTTGAGCACTCTCCAACATAAATACCCTGCACTTAAGTCTAGTATCTCTCAAACACTGAAACACTCACTGTAGAAACCCAGATAAAGGTTGTCAGGTGATGATATGTCAAGTGACTTGAAACTCATGAGTTTTTCTGTTTTTTTTTCTCTGGTCTTGTGGCAGCAGAAGCTGCTCAGCTGCTACAGTAAGCTCCGTTGGTGCATGGAGCTTACTGAGATGAGTAACAGAAGACCCATGGAGTTGCTTTCAGTCTGTGGGCAGTACTGTCTGCCTCTTGCATCTGCTTTTTCTTTGGATTTATATATTAAGAACTTAAGCCCACCATCCTTATTAGGTTACCTTTAAGCTGAGCTGGAATGATGCAGCGAGAAGTTGTATTTTGCTTATGTATCATTTTATATTACCATATATATCATTTGGAAAGGAAAGTGCAGCAGTTTTTTTTTCCAGAAATGATCTGCTACAAGGTCGACAGTATGGGATTACTTTTTGAATAATGCATATTTTTACATATCATGTACATTTTTTTACATATGAAATGTATTTTTACATATAGTTGTGAGGTCTTGTTTTGTTAGCCCTGAATATATTATTTAATAAGGCTCTACTAAGATTAAATTGTCAAAAGGAACAGTTTGGGCAGAAATGTAAGTCTTTGGCTGCTTTTGATTTTGAGTCTCATTGAGAACTGCAACCTAATCAGCAGTAATTCCTCTTTACTTTGCCTTTTCAAATTGTTCTGGAGCTCCAGTTCCAGTTAAACATTAATTATACCCAGACATTCCAAGAGATTGTTCAGTGACTCAGGCTCCTCACATATTGACTGACTTACAGCTTGACTTGGACTTGGTCTTAATTGATTTGACAGTAATAAGTTGATATACAGTTTCTTTGTTTTTCATTTAGAGGTTTATTGAATTTGCAGAAGCAAAAATAAAACAACAGAGCAACTCACACCTCAGAGACTTGAGAATCAACTGAGACTCACGACTCAGATCCTCAAGACTTGACTCAAGTAGACTTATAGCTCAAAGACTTGAGACTTACCTCAGACTCACATATCGGAAACCTGAGACTCGTCTTGTATTTGCCAGACTAACGACTTTACTCACACCTCAGAGAAAGTCTTCACTCAGAGACTCTAGACTTGACTTGGATTTGCACCTCAGACACCTAAATGGACCTGAGACTCAGGCTTATGGCCCAGAGACTCAAGACTAGACTTAGACTCACACTTGATTCAAGACTTGATTCAATGTCATACCAAGACCTGACACTCAACTCAGACTCACAACTCAGAACCTCAAGACCTGACTCAGACTTATGGCTCAAAGATTTGAGATTTGACTCAAACTCGCAGCTCAGAGACCTGAGACTTTACTTGAAATTGACTTTAGAACCAAGATCCAGCTCTGACTCATACCGCAAGACTTAAGACTCAACTAAAAACTCACACTTAAGAGGCTCCAGACATAACTGACTTTCATTTTGGAGACTCGGGACTTCAGAGTCACACCTGATAGACCTGAGACTCATCTTGGATTTGTACTTCAAAGATTCAAGTTTTTATTCACACCTCAGAGATTAAAGTCTTGACTCAAAGATTCTAGATTTGACTTGGATTTGCAGCTCAGAGAGCAGAGTCTTGATTTACACTTCTTGCTCAGAGACTTGAGTCTCAGACTCATGAACCAGAGACTCAAGACTCACACCTCAGATATTTGAGACTCAATTTGGTCTCACAGTGCAGAGACTTGAGAATCGACTTAGACTCACAACTTAGAACCTCAAGACTTGACTCAAACTTTCACCTTGGAGACTCAAGACTCAATTCAGACTTGCACCTGTGAAACCTGAGACTCATCTTGGATTTGCATCTCAAAGATTCAAACTTTATTCAGACCTCAGAGATTAAAGTCTTGAGACTCTAGACTTGAATGTGCAGCTCTGAGACCAGAATCTTGAACTGGTAGCTTAGACACCTGAGACTCAAACTCATGACCAAGAGACTCAGGACTTAGACTGGCACCTCAGAGATTTGAGGCTTAATTTGGTCTCACACCTCAGAGACTAGGGACTTTACTTGGACTTGACTTGGAATATCAAGAACTGACTTAGGCTTGCACCTCAAGATTTAGTTAATCAGCTGGGACTCAAAACTCAGAGAGTTGAGACTCTCAAAACTCAAACTCAAAACTCACACATCAGAGACTTCAGACATAACTCAGACTTGGAACTTGAAGACTCAAAACTTAGACCTGATAGACCTGAGACTCACCTTGGACTTTGCACGTCAGACAGTCAAGACTTTACTCACACTTCAGGAAGTGAAGTCTTGACCTTGGAGACTCAAGACTTGATTGGACACACATCTCATAAACTTGAGACTTGACTCAGGTTTGCAGCTCGGAGACCAGAGTCCTGACTTGGGTTTGCAGATCAGAGACTTAAAATTCAGACTCACAGCCCAGTGACTCAAGACTCCAGAGGCTTGAGGCTTTAACTTCTGCTCAGAGACTTGAGACTCAGCTCTGTTTTGCAGCTTGAAGACTTGAATCTTTACTTGGACTTGCAGCTCAGGGACTTGAGACTTGTGCCCTTAAAGACTTAAGAGTCAGATGCACATTTCAGAGGTGTGAGACTCAACCTCAACTGGCAACTCAGAGACTGGACTCTGTCTTGCAGCTCAGAGATTTAAGTCTAGACTTGGGCTTGCAGCTCAGTCTTAGACTGGGACTTGCAGCTGAGACTCATGTCCCAGAGACTCAAGTCTCAGACTTGCATCTCAGACGCTTTGAGCTCAACTTCAACTTGCACTTCAGAGACTTAAGGCCTGACTCGGATCCATTGCTTGAAGACTTCAGACTCCACTCGGACTTGCACTTCATAGGCTCTTCACACAGCAGCTCAAAAACTTGACTTAGCCTTGCACTTTAGAACCTAGAGACTCAACTCTCACTCAACTCAGAGGCTCAAGCTTTGATCTAATTTATTAATGATCTTTTTTAATAATTGCAATTCAGGCAATACATAATAAAATGTAATAAGTGCTTAATATTTTGATTAATAGGGAAAAATATTGGTCCTCATCTATTAATAATGTAACATTGTTTTAAAATCCTTAGCTAATCTTTGAAAGCCATCTCCATTTTATCAATATAAAAGTCATTTGGATTTATTTTTCACTGTAAATCTCCAACCAGTAAGTCATGTAGTTGTCATTTATATGATGGTTTGAAGCCAAGGTTGAACCAGAAACAGTGCAGTTCCGTTTCCAAACAAATCCAAACTCCTTTTTAAATTAGGGTCTCGCCATATGGGATCATAATTGCACCTGATTTGTATTCATGTGTTTGGGTCCCTGGATGTGGAATCAAATCAAACAGCCTGCTTTTTTCATATCGGAAGAAAGATGCAAAGAAAGACCCCACTGGCCTTTTCCATCACAACATTGCTTTGAAGGTTCTCTCCAAAGATCTACTGAGGTAGTGCGTTTTGGGGTTGAAGTATTGCAGAGGTGTGTTGTTAGGTTGATGCGTCTGGGGTTTTTGATGTTTGCTAATGTATTCAGGTGGCACATTGTTGGATGGATTTTTTTTTGCTTTGATCCAAAAGTGGTGTTTTGTTCACTCTGGTTCTGCTTTAGGAGGCTATTTATGGCATATGATTGAACATGATAGGCTGTCCATTTGTATGACCACTAGGGACGTTCGATTTTTGATGTTTGCTTGGTTTGTTGTGTTAAGCTAGCCGAAGGTGCAGTTCATACCTGTTTTGCTTAAAATATAGTTAGAAATGTCTGCATAATTTAATGGTCAAGACAAAAACAAAGTTTTTCACATCAGAACAAACTGAGACAACACGCACCCATGAATCTGTCTATACACTGTGTGTATGTATTTTGGCTTTCTGAGGAGAATATCTATATGTGCACATTTATTGGGCAACTATAATAGTGCAGAATTATTACGCAGCTAAATGAAAAACAATTTCCCATCTCACTTTATATTCATCTGTTCAAGTGAGAATTATAAACAAACAACTCAAAGCTTTCCAATGAACATTTCTGAGAAATAAAAAAAAAAATAGTGACCAATACAGCCACCCTTCTCTTCAGTAACAGTGATAAGCCTTCCATTAATGGAGTCTGTTAGTTTCTTGATCTGTTGACGATCAACTTTTTGTGCAGCAGCAGTCACAGCCTCCCAGACCCTGTTCAGAGAGGTTTACTGTTTTACTTCACTGGAAATCTCCAGTTTAAGAATTGCCCACAGGTTCTCAGTTGGGTTCAGGTCAGGTGAGGAAGGGGGCCATGTCATAAGTTTTTCATCTTTAATGCCTTTACTGGCGAGCCATGCAGAGGAGTACTTGGATGCATGTGATGGAGCATCGTCCTGCATAAAAATCATTGTCTTTTTGAAAGATGCAGATTCTTCCTGGACCACTGCTTAAAGAAAGTGTCTTCTAAAAACTGGCAGTAGGCTTGGGAGTTGATTTTGAGTCCATCTTCAACCCAAAAATGTCCAATCAGCTCATCTTTAATAATACCAGCCCATACCAGTACCCCACCTCCACCTTGCTGGCGTATGACTCGAAGTGGAGCACTGTCCCATTACTGATCCAGCCACGGGCCCATCCATCTGGCCCGTCAAGAGTCACTCTCATTTAAACAGTCCATAAAACCTTTGAAAAATCTGTCTTCAGATTCTTCTTGGACCAGTCTAGACACTTCAGCTTATGTGTCTTGTTCAGTGGTGGTCGGGTTTCAGCCTTCCTTACCGTGGCCACGTCTCTGAGCGCTGAACATCTTGTACTTCTTGATATGCCAGCTAGGCTGCAGTTCTGGAATATGACAGAACTGGAAGATAATGGGTTCCTGGTAGCTTCACGCTTGATTCTTCTCAAATCCTTGGCAGTTATTTTGCGTCTTTTTTTCTCATGTTTCTTGCGACCCTGTTGACTATTTGCAACAAAACGTTTGATGGTTCTGTGATCACGCCCCAATATCTTCGCAATTTCAAGAGTTCTGCATCCCTCTGAGAGACTTTTGGTAATTTCTAACTTTTCAGAGTCAGTTCAATCTCTTTTTGGCCCATTTTGCCTAAAGAAAAAAGCTGCCTAATAATTACGCACACCTTGATATAGGGTGTTGACCTCCTTAGGCCACACCTTCCCTCATTACACAGATACACATCACCTGCTATGCTTAAATCCATTAAGCATTCAAGTTTATCCAGCTTGGAGTTAGAAAATATGCCTAAAAATGATAATATTGTCAAAATACTCACTTATACTCACCTAATAATTGTGCACACAGTGTACAGAAGGTAAACAGAATATATATGTACATATTCAAGTTTCAGTTCAGTCAATGCAATTGTAAGTAATTGTGCACATGCATACCAACAATATTGCAATACAAACTGCTTGCAAAAAACTTTCGACTTGAAATGGTTGAAATGCCGGCATCTCTCCTGCCTCATATAAAGGCTGTATGTTTATGAGATTAGACACTGGTGTGCCCTATTTTCCTCTGTGCATCATCAAATTAGATCAGACATTCTGGAAATTTCAGTAAGGCAAAAGGTCTTGAGTGCCACAGGATTACCACATTGCCCCTAATCGGTTAAACAAGATAAAGATGAGACCAGAGAACAGACAATGCATCAGTTAATGTATGTCTTAAACCCTGTTTGTAGCTGCTATTGCCATTTTCTCAGGTGATGTGATCAGAAATGGGGACATAAGTGGCATAATGGCCTGTGTGATCATGTTTCAAGTATGTTTCAAGATACTGATTCAGGCAGCGAGCATCTAGTTTGCCAATCAGAGGCTCAGTGATAATGATGTCAGACTTTTTGTTTCTGTTCCTGTAAGAACTGATGATACAGTTCTACCTTCTTCAGTTAAAAAACACCCTCCAGATTAAATTAACATAATGCTAATTTGTGAAATGAATAGGGGCTGAGAAGATGGTGTTATATATGTCTATCATTAATTCCTCTTTAGATAACTCCTCTTTTTTAGCTGCCTCTTAGGCTGGAAAGTAGCAGAATGAAGCTGAGATCCATCACGATCAGGCCATAAGATATACTAGGACTGCTGGTGGGAGTAGGACTACTATCGGAACTGAGAATGGCATGCTATTTATCTGTATTTAGTCAATTAGAACTTTGTATTTCAGCAGATTGAGTATTATCTATTGTTTAATATCCTCTAAAATGGATAAATGGATACACAACAGACTGCTTCATTAAGTCCATCTCCTTGTTTCTACACCCATTGTCCACTTTATTGAATTGAATTCAGAACCATTAGCCAACTGCGTTTGCACACAGAGGAATTAGACCTCTGCATTTAACCCATCCATGTAGTGAAAAACCCACATACATGCATACTACTGAATACACACTAGGGGTCAGCGAGTACATCTGCCTGGAGCAGTGGGCAGCCCTATCCACAGTGCCCGGGGAGCAGTTGGGGGTTAGGTGTCTTGCTCAAAGGTACTTCAGTCATGTACTGTTGGCTCAGAGGATCGAACCGGTGACCTTCCGGTCACAAGGCTGGTTCCCTATTCTCCGGACCAGGCAAAGCCTCCCCATCAGTGAATCAAACCCTGGTCTTCCATGTGACAGTCCCCCATGCTAACGAGGATTTATCAGCTCCACTGACCATATAGGAACACTTTGTAGCTCTTGAATTACAGACTGTAGCTTGTCTGTTTCACCCTGTTTTTCAGTAGTCAGGACCCCCACAGAGCAGGTGTTGTTTGGTTGGTGATCAAATTATGGAAGCATTGATTGTATTAGCATGAGCGTCATGCAAACTGCCTCAAAATAGACATTGTCAGTATGTCATACAGATGCAGAAACAAGCTTCATACACCAAACTGGTCTCAGCTGGCATTTGGGCTAAGTGGTGTTATAAACAGATCTAGGGTGAGGTGTGGAGTGAATAGTATGCTTTGTGAATATGCATAGTGCGAGTCTCAGCAAGTGAGCAAAAAGCTGGTGGAGGATCCCAGAAGGCCTCTTTTGTTCTTCCTTCCAGATGATGTCACCACAAGTAATGCAGCTTGAACATTTGGACAGGAGTACATACCAGAACGAAGACCTGGGGCTGTATTTCAGAAACTTCTTAACTATCAAATCTCATCTGTTCAGACTCCATGACTATTAGGACTGAATTTAGGACAGTAGCTATTTCAGAACAAAAGTTCTTATCATAACTTTTGTTAATGATAATCTTATCAGTAACTGTAGATAAGAAAATAGTATTAAACATCCTAACTATAGACTAACCTAGACTAAAACTCTAGAGGTGTCTATATGCTGATATAATGGTGGTGAATAAGGAGAAGACAGAGCTGAATGTGTGGCTGTCGATTAGGAGAAATAGTGTTGGCATAGTCAGCTAAAGCGGGAAATGGAAAGTGAAACTGAAACTGGCGAACAGTGATGCTTTAATAAACAGCAGGGGGTGCTCTCATAATATTCTTCAAATTTATCACCACTGACCTTTTTTACATCAGTAATAGTAGCTACCCAGATAGCAAGAGGAGAGTAGGCCACTGTTGGCCAGGTCCCCCGCTGGTGGTTAAGCAGAGTATGATCAAACTTCCATTTTAAGTTCCAATTTACTTACTTTCATTTCTTTAATCATACTATGTAAATTAGTTCAGTAAATCATTTTAATCTAGCAAAGTGTCAGCAACAAAATCTATAAAATCATTTTATAGTCATTATTTTTTTCTCAGTTGTTTATAATATTTGTCTTAGTTCATTTTCTAAAATAAAAATCTGTCTGATTAAAAACTAGTTAGACCTTCTATACAGGATCGTAATCTGGGTGGTCTGAGGGTGAACCAGCAGTGGCAAGCAGCCAGCGGGAGCTGACCTTATCAAGCCAGTGAACCAATATATACTTTCTGGGTAGCCGTGTGACTTAATGATTATTATTATTAACTTGATTATTTTGATTACATGTTTACGTTTCAGCTGGTCAGCTACTAGGCAACAGACTTCACAGCTGAGTGTCAACATTGACTATGTTAAAATTTCCTCTTCAGAAAATATGAGACTCTAAGATGAGATTCCTAATTTATGATCAGATTTACTTTTGTAATACAAATTTGTGAAAAATCCGAGTTTGACCTGTCAGATCTTAAGACAAAAATGGTAGGAATTTTCTGCAATACATAGGCTGGGAAGACAAAATGAACAGGGGCACATAACAAAACAGCAACACGAAAGAAAATGGAGCCTAGCAAGAATAAAACTGGGTGCTGTTCATAAGGCAACATGACACCTACATAAGCTTGTCATGACAACTGCCATAACCCTACATAACTGTTTATAAATGCTCATTCCAATAAGCGTCATTCTTTATTAAGGTTACATTTGCCAATTTTGATCAAAGTCACCTAAGGAAGCCTTTATGGCAGATGACACCTGTTGTAATAAGCATTAATAAACAGTTATGTAGGGGACATGTAAGTTGTAATTACAAGCTTATGTAGGTGTCATGTAGCCTTATGACCAGCACCCTACAGCAAATTGTTACTGAAAATTATATACTTTTTTGGCTGAACCACATTGTACAATTCTAAAAGATGACCCATAGCCTCTAATAGCCAACTCAGAAGTCTTCAGTCCACTGTCAGCTAATGAAGTCCATGAATGCAATACATTTATATAGCAAAGTTTCTGTACAAAGACTTTTCATGACTTTTAGCCACATTAGTCTCATACTGGCTTTTTCGGCTGCCAGCGTCCATTGCTAATTGTTGAATTTGTCACCTTGGGCCCAGTCCACTCAGTTAAAAGACAAAAGACATGAAATCCATTTGTCTCTCCATGTGGCAGTTTAATGAGCTGCAATAATGAAGCCTGATGTTGTTCACATTAATTGATTTAAGCTCATGTTCTTTAGATCAGCTTCTGGATTATTTATGTGGTTTTGTTTTTGAAACAGCATGGAAACAGACTAGGCCTCTATATCTGAGGGTTTTTCAAATAGCTCTTTTTAAAAGTGAAGATTCTAATTAACAGAAAGGAGGCCTTATTTCAATTAGTCTCTCTGAATCTGTTAAGTAGCTCAAATGCATGTTCTCCTCTGAGCTAATGGGGTTCAGAATTCCTATTATGAATCAGCTCCATCCCAAAGCTCTGATGGAATTAGACGCAGGTTAAAATGGGGCAGTAAGGTGCTTCAGGATTTCTACATTGTACAAGACACAATGATGAAGGCTGTATAATGACGCTTATGGATTACAGATTATGGATAGTATGGATGCGCTGTGTTTGGTGGAGAGGCTCCAATATGTTGAAATCTGTGAGCTCCCATGGCTCAGTTTGCTTTAAGATTATAGATTTTTATCAATCTTAATTGCCAATTTGGGTAATTCTGGGATTGAGTTCTTGATGTTTTGCAAAATGGGGCTTAGTGGGCCAAAGCAGTGACCTATGAAACACCAAATTCTTCTCAAATATTACAAGACATAAGTGCTCCCTACTGCCCAAAAGACCAACCTATGAAAAATAAAGCAATAATTTTTACATTAAACTCTTTTCTATCCATTTAGTCCAAGCATATAGCTTAATATAGTATGTTACATTTACATTTAAGGCATTTGGCAGATGCTCTTATGCAGATTGACTTACAATTTGATCATTTTTACACAGATAGGTGAAAGTAGTGTTTGGAGTCTCTCCCAGGGACTCTTATTGGTTTAGTGGAGCAGGTGGGGGATTGAACCCCAGTCTACGGTGTAGAAGGCAGAGGTGTTACTCATGTATTATAACAAAGTGGAAGAGATTGGGAGCTCAGCTACGAAGTGGTAGGCCACGTAAAATGACAGAGCAGGGTCAGCGGATGCTGAGGCCCATAGTGTGCAGAGGTCACCAACTTTCTGCAGAGTCAATCACTACAGACCTCTAAACTTCATGTAGCCTTCAGATCAGCTCAAGAACACCGTAGAGAGCTTCATGGAATGGGTTTCCATGGCCGAGCAGCTGCATCCAAGCCTTACATCACCAAGCGCAATGCAAAGCATGGAATGCAGTGGTGTAAAGCGCCGCCACTGGACTCTAGAGCAGTGGAGGCGTGTTCTCTGGAGTGACCAATTATGCTTCTTCATGAATCCGATGGACGAGTCTGGGCTTGGCGGTTGCCAGGAGAACGGTACTTTTCTGACTTCATTGTGCAACATGACTGCGCACCAGCGCACAAAACAGCTCCATAAAGACATGGATGAGCCAGTTTGGCGTGGAAGAACTTGACTGGCCTGCACAGAGTCCTGACCTCAACCCGACAGAACACCTTTGGGATGAGTTAGAGCAGAAACTGTGAGCCAGGCCTTCTCATCCAACATCAGTGTCTGACCTCACAAATGTGCATAAACACACTCCTAACCCTTGTGGAAAGCCTTCCCAGAAGAGTTGAAGCTGTAATAGCTGCAAAGGGTGGGCCAACATCATATTAAACCCTATGGATTAAGAATAGGATGTCACTCAAGTTCATATGCGTGTGAAGCCAGACGAGCAAATACTTTTGGCAATATAGTGTAGCTTTGGCTCCCGTACATAGCCAGCCATGCATCTAGCTAACATAGACAGAGTTATAAAGAATCTACATGAGCTGGTTCATAATTTGCAAACAATAAAAACTTTGTAAACATATACATTAGCTGATCAACTTACAGTGTAGGACTCATCATCGCTTGCCATTGTTAAAGTTTAATGTTGCACTTATCTTCTGCTCATTCATGTAGGTAAGCACTTTATTAAAAATGATCAGGATTGGGCCAATGGTTAGATTTGACTGGTATTTCAAACTGCTATTCAATGATTGGAGCACGGTTAATGTTCAGACATGCAAATATGCTGGCTGCGCTACAGCAGTATAGCTAAAGTGACTCACAAAAGCAAAACCTGCAGCTGCACCTGGTTGATTGGTTGGACATCTGATATGAGTCCTGTGAGTATTCCCAGCTTAACCGTGCAGTAGACAGACAACTATTTAAGTTTTAAACTATTACCATTTAAACTATTACCACCACACACCAGATGCACAGCACCGTGAAGTGTAACTTCAGCTAGCAGAGCACTGTAATATAATACCAGCAGGAAGGGCAAATAAAAAAAAAAGTTTTGAGTGATCTACTGTGGCTTTCTGTGGTTTCAATATGGCTTTAATTCAATGTAGTTGTGGAGAAATACTGCATGGCACACTGTGAATAGTGCTCGGAGTCATTGAGCACCAGAGTTTTGGCTTCAGTGTTTGTACCTGTGCCTTCATAAAAACACTAGTTTTTATTTTTTGGGTGTGGCATGAACTGATGCATGGTGCCCTTTACAGAAGCCAGTTTTGCATGTCCAAGTAAAAAACAGGGAATTTCAGATATTGACATCGGCATTGGATTGGCAGATATGTACATGTAAAATATTGGACAACAGCATCAGCCCAGAAATCCCATATCGGTGCAGCCCTAATTTTTATTTTAGAGGTTCTTCCCATTTTTATGTGTGCTTCGTTGGAAAACCACCAGTCGTGAATGCCAGGACTGCGTATTTTCCTCCAGCGCTGTCAGTTGAAGTGATTGGCAGGATGATTGCAAGGTTTCTTTTGATTGGTGGGCCGAGGAGAGACTCATGGCTAGAGTTACTGTTCTCCATTTCTATGGGAGTGGATTCTGGAGGGTGGACAGTTTGAGGAATTTTTAATTGGTCTGAGAGGGAATTCTAGGCTCGATTTTGTGACGCGACGCAGAGACTTTTGAGGCATCGGCAGACGGGAAAGACCTTGAAAAGAAGAATAGAATCTATAAACAGCAGCCTTATGGCATCTAATGCAGCTTTTGTACTGATTTCATAGTTTCCTTTTTATTATTTAGGCAGTTGGCCTTAATAGTGTTTGCATCACATAGTGTTGAACCTCAGTGAATAATCCTAAAAAGTAGGTTTTGCTCTCTGTTACAATCCTGTGCTTTCCCTTGTTGTATTATCTGGAAGGTCCTCATTTACTGGAGCTAAAGGGTCTGGAACTTGATTTCTCTTCAGCTGTCCAGTTCTGTTTTGCAGTTGGGGTTTGTGTTGTGTTTGTGGTATGGATGTGGATGGTTTCAGATCTGAAGCACCTTGATTTTCTTCTCTCTCTCAAAGACGAAAGCCTTAAGTGCTGTTTATCTGATGGGGACAGGTCTTCCAGGTGGTTGTTAGGAGTCCCATTCAGCCTCTTTTTTCACTTCTTTCCTTTGACGCTCCCCTTCCTTGTGAAGGGGATTATCTTATATTTCATCTTTTCATGCGTAATGGCCTTTTTGACTAAAGTTATATAAACAAAAATGGACTTTTTTAGTAATCATTTTTGCAAAAAATAAATAATTTTTCTCACTCCATAACCGCTTGGTGTGAATAGACCTTGCAATGATTTATCATCAACTAAACAGTCCTCAAAGCTTTTTGTGTTTGAGAGTTAGAAGGAGCACAGAAAGCTGAATGGAAAGAAAAAAAAGCAATATTCTTCTTTGCTTTCATTGATAGATCAAGAAGTGGTCCCAGCTCTGCTTAAGTGTGTTGGATGATACAGAGATCTGTGTGTTTTCCTCTGCCCTGCATGGCCTATACAGTTTATGTTGTTTGTCATAATTTCCTGACATGAAAAGCGTTTCAATAATACATGCAGTTTAAAAAATTCATTAATGCAAATCATTCGACAAGAAAGTGAATTAATTAGCAGAGTGATTATCTTTGCATTAACAAGCGACACCTCGAATGCTGCTGTCAAGCTTCTCTCTCATCTGTATTCACCAGAGGGAGTTTGTGGGTGGTGGGGTGGGTGATGCACGGTGTTGGGCGGTGTTTGCCGTATTGTGCTTTCAGACTCTTTCTTGCTGGATCCCAATAGACTGGCTCTTGTCACTGTCATTTCGGAGTAGTCTTTAGGAAACCAAGGAAAACCCGACTTTATTTGTTACTCATCATTAATATTGGTAACTGATAAACCTACATAGCCCCCTCCCACCACAGCTCGGCACCACAATATATTTCAAACATATGGAAAATCCTGAATGTGTAGGTGGTTCTGGACATTTTATTAATTTTACTGTATTTGTGACACGCCTTTGTAATCCTAATCCATCTTAATCTAGTCCCAATTTGCACATTTTATACATGTTTATATATCAGCATCACCAGTGACGTGAAACAAATGAGGTATTGGCATTCCCATATAGACGCTTCCCTCCTAGAAGTATGTGAGAATGGAGGGGCTACAAAATAAACACAGGTGAAAGGACTAATTACAAGTTGGGGCTAGGAAGGAGGCATAAGAGGAGACAGGAGAGGGAAGAAACAGGACAAGGAAACTGACATGCACACAGCACATAAGAGCTGCATGGGATTGGTAATGGTGGTAACATCGTAGACTTCTGTGGGAATCTTTCAGTATGGTGATGGAATTGCAATATGTAATATATCCCATGATGATAGCAAGAATGAGGAACGCTTAATGATATGCCAGGGGGAACCACAGTGACATATCAATTAAGAAAATGGGAATTATAATGAGAAGAGCAGTTTCAAAACCAGTTTGAACAATTTTTTGTTCTTTCATTTCAGTTCTTTCATTTGCTGCTCATTTTGTAATCTGAGATAATTTTCTCTAATAGTGGTATGGAGTGATTAAGGTGTTGGGTAATGTGGATATGGAGTGGGGGTGGTGTTTGGTAATGCTGGTATGGGGTGGGAGTGGTGTTGGGTAATGCTGGTATGGAGTGGATGCAGTGTTGGGTAATGCTGCTATGGAGTGGATGCAGTGTTGGGTAATGCTGGTATGAGGTGGATGCAGTGTTGGGTAATGCTGGTATAAAGTGGATACAGTGTTGGGTAATACTGGTATAAAGTGGATGCAGTGTTGGGTAATGCTGGTATGAAGTGGGTGCAGTGTTTGGTAATGCTGGTATGAAGTGGATGTAGTGTTGGGTACTGCTGGTATGAAGTGGATGCAGTGTTGGGTAATGCTGGTATGAGGTGGATGCAGTGTTGGGTAATGCTGGTATGAAGTGGATGCAGTGTAGGGTAATGCTGGTATGAGGTGGATGCAGTGTTGGGTAATGCTGGTATGAAGTGGATGCAGTGTTGGGTAATGCTGGTATGGAGTGGATGCAGTGTTGGGTAATGCTGGTATGAAGTGGATGCAGTGTTGGGTAATGCTGGTATGGAGTGGATGCAGTGTTGGGTAATGCTGGTATGAAGTGCATGCAGTGTTGGGTAATGCTGGTATGAGGTGGATGCAGTGTTGGGTAATGCTGGTATGGAGTGGATGCAGTGTTGGGTAATGCTGGTATGAAGTGGATGCAGTGTTGGGTAATGCTGGTATGAGGTGGATGCAGTGTTGGGTAATGCTGGTATGAAGTGGATGCAGTGTTGGGTAATGCTGGTATGAGGTGGATGCAGTGTTGGGTAATGCTGGTATGGAGTGGATGTAGTGTTGGGTAATGCTGGTATGAAGTGGATGCAGTGTTGGTTAATGCTGGTATGGAGTGGATGTAGTGTTGGGTAATGCTGGTATGAAGTGGATGCAGTGTTGGGTAATGCTGGTATGGAGTGGATGTAGTGTTGGGTAATGCTGGAATGAAGTAGATGCAGTGTTGGGTAATGCTGGTATGAAGTGGGTGCAGTGTTTGGTAATGCTGGTATGAAGTGTGTGCAGTGTTGGGTAATGCTGGTATGAAGTGGATGCAGTGTTGGGTAATGCTGGTATGAAGTGGATGCAGTTTTGGGTAATGCTGGTATGAAGTGGATGCAGTGTTTGGTAATGCTGGTATGAAGTGGATGCAGTTTTGGGTAATGCTGGTATGAAGTGGGTGCAGTGTTTGGTAATGCTGGTATGAAGTGGATGCAGTGTTGGGTAATGCTGGTATGAAGTGGATGCAGTGTTGGGTAATGCTGGTATGGAGTGGATGCCGTGTTAGGCGTCTGTGGCACTGTGGTGGGGATGGTGGTAGAGATGTCAGGGATGGCTGGAGTGGGGATAAAATCAAATTCCTGAGTGGATCTTTTCCCTAAACTGAACATTTAGCCTTGTGTGTTTCATACAACACCCAGGATTTATGATCTGATTTGCATGTCAAACTGCGACAAAAAGCTGAGTGCGGCTCGGTGCTCTAGAGAAGAGATTTATTCCTGTTTGAATTTTGACAAATTTCCATTTCTCTTTGAAGATTTATTTACTTTCAGCTCTCAGTTACTGCAACTCAGATCCAGTATTTACACAGAGAGACAGACAGACTGTAAGAGAGAGAAACAGACAGTGAGACAGAGAGAGACAGAGAGAGAGAGAGACAGTAAGACAGAGAGAGAGAGAGAGAGAGAGAGAGAGAGAGAGATTGCACTCAAATTCAATTTGACCATTATTGTCTTTTTTCCTTTTAAATTACACAGCCATCCAGCAGAATTTGTATTGACTGCGGGAGAAAAAAGGTTCTTCAGCTGAAAACCCCACTCCAAAAATCACACAGACATGTATGCGGCATCGCAACTAGAACTTTCTACAGCCAAAATTGGGCTCTTATCCCCGCAGCAGGACAGTGCGAGTGGTTTAGAGTTTGATGCTGATTGGCTCTGAGCCGAGCACCTTTCACACAAAAGCTCCTCTGGGCAGCTTTCTGTCGTTCTGTTTAAGCGTTTCTGGCAGCAGTTTCTTATTTTACCGGGCAAATAGAGTCGTGTTTGACTCAGAGTTGATTAACCGTGTCTGCAAACCAGCAGATACCAATCAAACCCATATAAGTTAAATATATCTAAATGCATCTCTCTCTGTCCACACATTCATGACCAGACCTAGACAGGTTAGACCCAGGGGGAGCTTGAGCCTCTGCCTCTTTGCCTCTGAATGTACAAGTACCCTCTTGGTTGGTGTGGTGAAATATGTTTTAAAGGGCTATTCTCAAAGATTTGTTTCAGATCAGCGTCGGAGTTGAGCTTGCGGGAGGGTTCAGGTCTTTGAGATACTCTGCTTGTGAGCGCCCCCATATGAGAGTAATATAGCGTAACTCAAGTAACTCAACGTTACAAAATGTAATGCTTTTATGTGGTGTGATTTAACGTGGAGAACATAACACAGCATAACGTAATTGTGCCAGGTGCCCAACACCCATGCACCGATGACAGCCATGAGAAGCAGCAGGAGGGCAATTTTCAAACCCTCAGGGCTGATTACTGCACATGAGGTCTGCTTCCCAATGAGGGCTGTGAGAGGTGGCAGGAGGATGACATAATATATTGTAGTAACATAATGTAGCATAAAGTTACATAACTCAAAAGTAACAAAGTCAATAAAATACTAGCAGAACGTACTGTAGTGTAGCACTATGTGCCATAGTGTAGTGTAGTGTCATGTAAAATAACAACATGATGTAGCTTAGCGTAACACAACATAACATCATGTAGCGTAGCGTAACACAACATAACATGATGTAGCGTAGCGTAACAACATAACATGATGTAGCTTAGCGTAACACAGCATAACATGATGTAGCATAGTGTAACACAACATAACATGATGTAGCTTAGCGTAACACAACATAACATGATGTAGCTTAGCGTAACACAACATAACATCATGTAGCTTAGCGTAACACAACATAACATCATGTAGCGTAGCGTAACACAACATAACATGATGTAGCGTAGCGTAACAACATAACATGATGTAGCTTAGCATAACACAGCATAACATGATGTAGCATAGTGTAACACAACATAACATGATGTAGCTTAGTGTAACACAACATAACATGATGTAGCTTAGTGTAACACAACATAACATGATGTAGCTTAGCGTAACACAACATAACATGATGTAGCTTAGCGTAACACAACATAACATGATGTAGCATAGCGTAACACAACATAACATGATGTAGCTTAGCGTAACACAACATAGCATGATGTAGCTTAGCGTAACACAACATAACATCATGTAGCTTAGCATAACACATAACATCATGTAGCTTAGCGTAACACAACATAACATGATGTAGCTTAGCGTAACACAACATAACATGATGTAGCTTAGTGTAACACAACATAACATGATGTAGCATAGCATAACACAACATAAGATCATGTAGCTTAGCGTAACACAACATAACATGATGTAGCATAGCATAACACAACATAAGATCATGTAGCATAGCGTAACACAACATAACATGATGTAGCTTAGTGTAACACAACATAACATGATGTAGCTTAGTGTAACACAACATAACATGATGTAGCTTAGCGTAACACAACATAGCATGATGTAGCTTAGCGTAACACAACATAACATCATGTAGCTTAGCATAACACATAACATCATGTAGCTTAGCGTAACACAACATAACATGATGTAGCTTAGCGTAACACAACATAACATGATGTAGCTTAGTGTAACACAACATAACATGATGTAGCATAGCATAACACAACATAAGATCATGTAGCATAGCGTAACACAACATAACATGATGTAGCTTAGTGTAACACAACATAACATGATGTAGCATAGCATAACACAACATAAGATCATGTAGCTTAGCGTAACACAACATAACATGATGTAGCATAGCATAACACAACATAAGATCATGTAGCATAGCGTAACACAACATAACATGATGTAGCTTAGTGTAACACAACATAACATGATGTAGCTTAGTGTAACACAACATAACATGATGTAGCTTAGCGTAACAAAACATAACATGATGTAGCTTAGCGTAACACAACATAACATGATGTAGCTTAGCGTAACACAGCATAACATGATGTAGCTTAGCATAACACAACATAACATGATGTAGCTTAGCGTAACACAACATAACATCATGTAGCTTAGCATAACACAACATAACATCATGTAGCTTAGCATAACACATAACATCATGTAGCTTAGCGTAACACAACATAACATGATGTAGCTTAGCGTAACACAACATAACATGATGTAGCTTAGCGTAACACAACATAACATGATGTAGCATAGCGTAACACAACATAAGATCATGTAGCATAGCATAACACAACATAACATGATGTAGCTTAGCGTAACACAACATAACATGATGTAGCTTAGCGTAACACAACATAACATAATGTAGCTTAGCGTAACACAACATAACATGATGTAGCTTAGCGTAACACAACATAACATGATGTAGCTTAGTGTAACACAACATAACATGATGTAGCTTAGCGTAACACAACATAACATGAAATTATACAGCATTATGTAATGCAACATTACGTAACATCATGTGGCACAGTGTAACATACCATAACCTAACATGTAGCATAGCGTAACACAACATAGTACAGCTGTGTTTAAATGGTGTTAATGGTGGCACTCAATACAGTTAAGAGGTTGTAATACGACTGTGGGGGTGATTGAATCTGTTTTTACGTCGTTTACAGAAGGTATATTTCCTTTTCAGGCACTATTCAAATAGGTTTTCAATTACTGAACCATAGTGGAGTATCTGAACACAAACACTGCACACAGATGGAGATTTCTCTGTGTACGCCTCGTTTAGACATCGGAGCAGTTCTTCATTCCAGTCAGCAAGCACGTCTTTCGACAGCTTCAGTCACGAATCTGTACAGAGAATATTAAGCTACATGTCCAGTCATGCTCAGAGAGAGATCGTTTCCATTCGGCTCATCATCCACTGGGTTTTAACGAGACTTCAGAGGTCTCTTCTTCTCTGAAAGGCTTCAGAAGCTCCTCTAGTGTGACTCTGTAAGACAAAGCCGCTGATGAAAGATCATCAGGACGTGCCGCTGTTGTGGCTGAGTGTCAAAGGACGTTTGGGATTGTTGGATCTCTGAGTGGAGCGGAGCTTTCAGCAGTCAAAGTGCTAGCACTAGTGGAAACAGACAGAATCACAGATAGCACTGACACATGTACAAAGAGGGAGCTGACAGAATCACTGAAAGTACAAGGAGAAACAGTATGACTGCTTCCTAGTGGCCAAGCATTAGCAGTGCTAGCAATTTCTGAAAGACTGAAAATAAACTAATTACTTACAGATAAAGGAGAAGCTCGAAATACTCAATTGCTGCCAAACAGTGCTGCCTAAAATCAACCCTATATGGTTCCCTGTAGAACTTAGTACATCCATCCATCCATCCATCCATTTTCTAAGCCGCTTCTCCGTCAGGGTCGTGGGGGGGTGCTGGAGCCTATCCCAGCAGTCTTCGGGAGGAAGGCATGATACACCCTGGACAGGTCAGAACTTAGTACATAAGTGATGGAATTTGAGCCTTGGTTTCAAGGGAAAAGTCATGATGAAAAGATACAGAGACAGTGGGACCGCTAACAACCACCTGAAACACCAGGTAGAAAGGATGTGCGGCAGGTCAGGATGACCTTACTGCAAAAAAGGAAACAGACAAAAAAGTTGAATACTTGCAAATCACACATAGAAGCTGCTGGTGTTCTCTCAACACTGGACCTGACACCATCTGACTTCTACGCTGTAGACTGGGGTTCAATCCCTCACCTGGGCAAACATCTCACACAATTCCAGTTAGAGTCCTCCCATTACCTCTGTGAAACAAATGTAGTCCTCCCATTACCTTTGTGACCCAGTTGTAAGTCACTCTGAATAAGAGAATCTGCCAAATGCATAAATGTAAATGTAAGAATGAACAGTGGGCAGTTGTTGGCTGGAGGTTAGGGAACTGGCCCTGTAACTGGAAGGTTGCCGGTTCGATCCCCAGTGCTGACAGTACATGACTGAGGTATCCTTGAGCAAGACGCCTAACCACCACCTGCTCCCCAGGTGCCGTGGATAGGGCTGCCCACCGCTCCGGGCCAGTGTGCTTGCTGCCCCCTAGTGTGTGTGTGTGTGCACTCACTAGTGTGTATGTGGTGTTTCACTGCACGGATGGGATAAATGCAGAGGTGAAATTTCCCCGTTGTGGGACTAATGAGGGTCTCTTAATCACTTAACTTGCTTGTAGTAGAAGCTAAATGAGCGTCCATGTACTATGTATCTACTGCCTTCGTTTGTTGAAAGGTTACAGCAGCAGACACCATTCCTCGTGCTCCGATCAGGAAAACTCTCTTTCTCTTTTTCTTTCCACAATCAGAACCAAATAGGTGCACATCTTCTTTTCCTTATCTTTCTTTTCTCCCTCTGTTTCTCTCTGATTGTGGGAGAGTATTAGTGCTGTCAGAGAGAGAGAGAGTGCCTTGGGGAGAGTAGATGCAAAGCCTCTTACGTTATACATTGTAGATGCAATTAACTTTTATCTCTTCTTTTAACAGAGACAGATTGACATTTCATTTACAGGTTGGTGACGAACTACAGTAAAAGCTTGGATGAATGATGGAAGAAACATAACACTGCAGATGCTTCAAAATTGTATGATGCAATTATGCAATTAATATCCTACTGTGCTTTGTGGCAAGTACAGATATTCTCAGCAGGCCTTGATTTTGGATCAAGATGGCAAGAAGAAAAAGATTTAAGTGACTTTGAAAGAAGGTTCATCTTTGGCAGGAGCTGCTTAACTGGCTAGTGTTTCAATAGAAGCATTGACTGAAACAACCTCTGCATTTAGATCTATGGGAAAGATCAGTGCTCAGTGACCATGATGCTTGAGCACTGGTGCGATATATAAAAGCAAGTGTTCCTTAGGTAACTGAGAATGGACAAAAGAACCACATACACAGAGTGGTATCTTTTAGCTGCCACCTTTCACAGGGCATGAGGGGTCACTGAATGGTTTGATGAGTGGAAAAATGTCATTTGCCTTTGCACTCCAGATCTGAACACCCATGGAAGATTACAAAGCACTCTTCATCACCATCATCTAAGCACTAGCTGAAGGAATCTTTTGGAAGAAAGCTCTTCCCTTCCTCCAGCACAATTCCAGAGACCTGTTTTCCTCAATTTCTATTATACTATGTTATACTAAAGCTGTTTGCTATCCACTGTCGACCAGAGGAGGATGGGTTCCCTTTTTGACTCTTGGTTCCTCTCAAGGTTTCTTCCTCTTGTTCTTAGGGAGTTTTTCCTTGCTGCTGTTGTCATTGGTGACGCTCATGGGGGCTTGGACCTAGATTTTTCTGTAATGCTGCTTTGTGAGAACACCTGTTGTAAAAAAAGCTATATAAACAAACTTTGACTTGACTTTGACCTGTAGAATCAATAGCAAGGCACATGCAGTGATTTTCAGTTGCTAGTAGTAGGTACAATTAACATGATCACCACTCACCTGTTCCAACTGTTGCTCTGCTCTGCCAGTGTTGTGATGGTGTTTGCTCTTGTTTTGGGGGCTAAATCTTGTTCAAAAGAGCAGAAAGTTCTGAAACTCAAAGCAAGTCCATGCCTGAGGTTTTTAAAATAATGGATGAATGCTCTAATCCAGGAGGAACCCACTATGGAATAAACTATTTGACACCTTCAGGCAGCTCCAGACAGCACAGGTAGGATACACACAGGACAACTTTATAAGCAAGGATAAACAAAGACACTGGGCTCATACACAGTGAAGATCTGGGAGATATGCCAGCAAGATTTTTCTGTAATGCTGCTTTGTGAGAACACCTGTTGTAAAAAAATAAGCTATATAAAGAAACTTTGACTTGACTTTGACCTGTAGAATCAATAGCAAGGTACATGCAGTGATTTTCAGTTGCTAGTAGTAGGTACAATTAACATGATCACCACTCGCCTGTTCCATCTGTTGCTCTGCTCTGCCAGTGTTGTGATGGTGTTTGCTCTTGTTTTGGGGGCTAAATCTTGTTCAAAAGAGCAGAAAGTTCTGAAACTCAAACAAGTCCATGCCTAAGGTCTTTAAAATAATGGATGAATGCTCTAATCCAGGAGGGACCCACTATGGAATAAACTATTTGACACCTTCAGGCAGCTCTAGACAGCACAGGTAGGATACACATAGGCCAACTTTATAAGCAAGAATAAACAAAGACACTGGGCTCATACACAGGGAAGATCTGGGAGATATGCCAGCAACCAAAGAAGGTGGTATATTATTGGTTCTCACCTGGGGCACCAGCTAAGTCAGTACTATAAGGTGGTGGTGTTATTTGAGTCCATGTGAACATCTTAAAGATACCACAGTTATAACTCTCTTGGCTACAGCAGTTAGATTAAGTAGATTAATTAGATTGATAATTAGTGCCACAACCCGACACTAGAGACTGGAATACGATTTCCCCTTTGAACAGAACTGTGCATATGTTTGGCGTCTCTGGGAAAGCCTTCTAACATGTTTGCTTTTCGGTGAAAGATCAGACATTCTCACTGGGAAACATGTGCCACATTTTGTTTGTATGTTGTAAAATTTGCTGTTTAATTAAATTTCATACAGTTTTCAGGTGGCCCTCTCCAAATGTCTGCATGGGCCTGGTGATTTGCCTACAAGGCAAATGTTACTTAGACTATTCCCAACAGTGTCTTTGTCTGATTGGGGTGTCTCCATTTCCTTCTCCAGCACAGACACTCTGGGACAATGTTGTCCTTTTTTCTTGGCTTATTTAAAGCATCCATTCTTTTTTTATGTCCAACAAAGCACTAAAGTAATAGTATATTTAGTGGACACATGTGCACAGCTACCTTTCTTTTTTGCGTGTCAGTCAGAAGCCCAAAATAGGGTCAAAATAAATGCACAAACTCTATCAAACAGCAGCAGTACTGTCTGAGAGTGAATAGGGAATTGGTCTGCAGCTGCTGGTCCGTTTTACTGGACATATGGGGGAGTATCTTTGGTCACCAGAAATGAATGCTGCCAGACTGGGTTCTCACACAATACAGAGTCTAACCATCAGGAACAAGTGCACAGGTTGTAGTGAATCAAGCAGAAGTGAAACTTTAGCTGTTGGATGTCAGATTTAAATGGACATTCTGGCCTGAAACTCACATATAATGTATAATTTGTCAATTTCCCCAAGCACAGCATTGCCTCCCTAGGTTTGACAGAAAACATGGTTTTGTATTTGTGTGTTTACATCCATCAGTGTTCTCTTGCTACACTGTAAAACATTTAAAGCCAGGTCAGCTTTGAGGTGTAATGAATGTATTTTATTTTGCCTCCAGCATTCAAGTTTCAACAAGATGAGGCTCAGCTGCAGGAATAGAGCGCCTGGGTCAGCCTGGGTGCAAGAGATTTATCATCCTCTTTTGGTGCAGTGCTGACTGCCTGTAGAGATTTCTCCTCAGTAACTCTGACCTGTCAAAATGCTGATAATCTCTTTAAGAAAGCATCACATTCTTTAATAGGGCTACTGTTGACAGTAAGGGGTGTTAACTTTCTGCAAGTTTTTGTCCATCCATCCATCCATCCATCCATCCATCCATCCATCCATCCATCCATCCATCCATTTTCTGAGCCACTTCTCCTTCAGGGTCGCAGGGGGTGCTGGAGCCTATCCCAGCAGTCATCGGGTGGAAGGCAGGATACACCCTGGACAGGTCGCCAGTCCATCACAGGGCAGACAGACTGACACAGACAGTCACTCACACACTCACAAAATAAACCTCACTCTTAAAGTTATAACTGCCTATGACAGTGTAGTGAGTAATGAATGGGTTTGCATGCTGGCTCAAATCCCTGCCTAGTAGTGCTGTCAGAATTTCCCTATAAAATTGATAGCCCTGTGCCTGTTGAAGGTTAACCAGTTTGCCATGATAACAGCCCCCAGTGATATTAAAATTAATTTTCCACTGGTTTAAAAACCCATTGTATTGATTTATTCCATTCAAACCCAGATGTTTTCCTACATGTGCACATAATTGAGCTTTTTAACATGTGAGTAAATTTTTGTTTTTTACTTATACCACCACTACTGTGCTTGACATAGACGAGCCTGTTCTGTACATGCGGCTGTTGTGCTGAGCTGGTTGAACCTGCTCAGTGCTGCAGGCAGACATCGTGCCTGTAGAAAGCTGCCTGTATGTTACAGTGGATTTTTATGATGGACCATAGCATCAGGTTTTAGACATCTGACAAAACAGCTAAACTATATCATGTGACATAGATTCAGAGAAGAAGGCATCAGGATAACCAAAGCAGCCTAGGATGATAGTTGAAGTTCTTGTGACTTTCTGTATTACTAGATAAATAAAATCCAAACCCTGGCTGAGCTTTTGTTGATCTTAGATGTTTCCATTTCACAAAAATAGCACCTACTCTTGACCTGCTATTGACCTTATAGTGTATATCATATATTAGCTTTAATGTCACATACACTAACCTACAAAGTCTGTTATTTCACCCAAGAAAATGTCACGATACAATATAATTTCAGAAAATGTGACACACAAAGCAACCTCTATGACTTGGAATAAGTGTTTATACATGCCTATAGGTCTGTCAGTTGTCATAATGGGCTTATGTCAATATCTTTTGGTCTTGTATGAATTCTAAAGTGTTACAGATTAAGCTGCAACGGTGCTCTGTGTTTGGAACCATCTCAAAATGACCAGAAAGGAAGCGTTTCTATTTTTATTATTTTATGTATTATTTTGCTATATTATTGCTGTTTCTTTTATTATATCTATTATTTTTGTGCATGTAAACACAAGGCAAACCAGATATACTGCAAAAGAACAGTAACTCTAGATATAAAAGGAAAAGTAGAGCGAGTTCTCTTTTCTTTCATCTCCAAGTTTTGCATCCTTTAACATGGCCCAATTTGCTGTAGTGACCATCAAGTTTTCTCCTGCAGTGTGCAACAGTGACCAGATGTCAAGTCCTGCTGAAATTGGACAGTAGGATAGCAGTGATTACTGTCAGTTGGACAGAAACATCAGACCATGATACTCAGCTTACTGTCAAAAGATCCGGCAGCTCCAAGTCCAGATACATCTGAAGCATACAGGCGAGCAATCAATGTAAAAGCATGGCTACTATTTGAAAGGGTGCAAGTAGTTCTGTTCTTAAAGTAGCGTTCTTCAGAGATTAAAGGTGTGGTGGAGGTTGGCCTGTTATAGCTGTCAGTGTGAAGAATTACTCTCAACCCTGTCACTTCATTCTGAAATACAATGCAGAAAATCCTTTGAGCAGTACAAGAGGGATTTTGTAATTGTTCTATGCGAGTATCCCGGCACATAGGCCCGCAATAATGGCTAACCCCTCAAGAATAAAATGATTTTGCCTTCAAAGCCCATCCTATTTCATCCTTTCAATCCTCTATTGAGACGTGAATTGCATAATTGCATAGTCTTCTCAGAAGTTCTCTGGTTTATGCTAAGCTTACATGCATGAGGGTATTGAATATTTAAGGACTGGTATAAGCGCCTACTATTGCAATTCTACTGAGCCATTTGTGTGATGTAAAGTGTGGAGATAATCTGAACCCAGCAATATCAGCGGAGGAACTTTGTAATTTGGATTTATGGATAACTTAAACTATTGGGATAAAATATTGCCTGGAGTCAGATCGAGGGGGTCTACAGTACTGTTCAAAAGTGAAAGACCACCCTTCATTTACAGCCTCATTTTTCAAAGTTGGGATGCTGTGCAACAAACAGATTGCAATTATGTGCAAATCAATTAAGCCCTAAATTTAAGAAATACACAACATATCAAATGTTGAAACTTAATTTGTTTTTTGTTTTTTTGAGGGGAAAAAATATGTGCCTGTTTTGAATTTGATGCCAGCAACACATGTCAAAAAAGTTAATCAGGTAAAAGACTTATAATGCTAAAAAAACCCAAAACAAAACAAAAAATAAAACAAAAACTGATGGATCATCATCGTCAGTATCATGATTGTGCATAAAAAGAGCAAATAGAGGGGGAGGGGTTCATCACTCTGTGAAAGACACAGGCAAAAAGAATTCAGAACTATTGACCAATTGACCAACCACAGAAGAATTTGACCGCAGTGAGCACCCTTGCCTGAAGTGGCGGGCAGCCTATCCACAGTGCCCAGGGATCAGCTGGCCATTAGATGCCTTGCTCAAGGGTGCTTGAGTCACATCCTGTCAACTCAGGGGATCAAACCAGTGACCTTCCAATCACAAGGCTGGAACCCTATCCTCCAGTCCACAACTGTCCCTAAAACAGTGAGTTCCACCAAATGTTCCACCGAGATTTGAACTCAGATGGCTGGATTCAGAGTCCAGAGATTTCATCATCTACATACATAATACTTTTAAAGAATTCTGGGACAAAGCTGTAAACTAGTATGGATGGCCATGATCTTTGGGTCTGGTAGAGGACATTACTGCATGGGCTCAGAAAGAAGGTCTGGCTTGATTTTCAGGTCTTAAATGCTAAATCAACATTATACTGATGAAGAAATGGTGACGGTAGTAGATAATTCACTCACTTCCTCTGAAGACACAGCCTTCATCAAGTTTTGACCAAGAGTTCCCTTTGAATGCTTGCAAACATCAGATTCATCCTCTCGGGGAAGGTGCGAAAGCAAAACTGACGTTACAGAATGTTCTTCCACATGTCTCCAAATTCCTGAAACTTTCTTTGGGTAGCTTCAAAATTGTAGAAACATTTTACATTCCCGGCTAATGCTTGGCACCAAACTATGTTGAACTGGTTGACAAGTGGATGACATGGAAGGTTCTGAAGATCCATTTCATGCATTCACACTTGAACTTTTTTCCCAGCCAACTTCTGGGCTGTTAGAAGCAGAACATGTTGACAGGTTTCACCAAGATATTGCCAAGACAGAAAAATAGTATCAAGACAAGTGGAATTCATTAGTATTCCATGACTGTTGTTGGCCTTAATTGCAAAGCATCGGATATTGATTACAAATGAAAAACAAAAACCAAAGTGTTTTACTATTGTTCCTTACTGCTGCTAATACACAAAATATGCAATGTGTGCCTAAAGGCATAGTTACCTTAATACATAATTTCATTTTTTCTTACAAACTGTACACAATACAGATTTACATATTTGTCTTGTCCAAATGTATATTGGACCAAAAACTTCTGAGGAAACACAACTTTCCATGAAATTTGTTGTCCTGTATTACAAGTTGTTCTATTGTTTAAACGAGCCAGTTTATACAACACTATGAGGGTTCCTTTTTTTTTTAACCAAAGAAGGTCCTCCTGTGCCTGCAGAGTAAAATATACATGGATATAAAACCTGACAGCCATATCTCCCAGAGCTTGTCTGAATAAATTTGGTGCATCATCAGTCAAGGCCCAGGTATCACCATCAAAATGGACTCTCAGCTGGGGCCAGTAATCCAATAAACAGAACCCCTATCAGCCCCTGACAAAATGATATGACAAGCCGATAGTGAATAAGCGAGAATGCTCAAAATCTTGGACTTCAATTGAATTTTAGGTGTAGTCTTAAATTATGAAAGATGGTTGCTGTAGAAGAAGCTGTTTTTACATATAATAGAGAGATATTTAACTTCAAACATTAAATTAATCAAAATGTTCTATTTTCGTTCTCATGAGCCTCAAAGATGCCTCGTTTGATCCTTACTGCTTATACTAGGAAGCCCATCTGCAGGTCTATTTCATATGGGTTTCATATGGACCTGGAACATGAGATATGTATTTATAAATGTATAAAATATTTATATCGGCTCATGCATACAGATATAAGATGCTTTGCATTCTCCATAGTCTCACACTTCCCAAATTCCCAAGTGGAATTCCTAACAGAACAAAGCCAAAAGTCTCAATTCATTGTTTTCTCAAACTGGATTTTAGTTTTTACTTCACCACTTTTGGCCAACATTTCTTCTTCTTCCTCTGTTTACTTTATGTGAAGAATACAGAAATGTTAGAGCATTTCTTTTCATTATTTTTGGTTCTAGCTAATGTTACCTAATGTAATGTAATGTCATGTCCTTGAAAGAATTAAATCAAATTTCCACTTTCCACATTCATTTTCCAGATGTGGTCAGCTCAGCAAAGAGTGAAGTTATACAGTAAGCCATACTGTGTCCTAAACCTATGCAGCCTTAAGGAGGACCTACATACAGTTGGAGTATTTATGAGAAAGATTTGGGTGACTATTGACTTCTATTGTTGTTAAGCTACCATAGCCTCAAAGTGCTAAACTTAAAAGCACAGTTTGGACAACAAACATGTCTTGGCTGATCAGCTACAGTGGGGAAGTGTGTAAACCTGACCATTCTGTCAAAAACACATCGTTGGCCCTTAATAAAACAGGTAAGCATCTGATAACAAAATATGTTTACTCGTTTTAACCCCTTAAAATCCCATGCTTATTGGATACTAAGGCTTATTATGCCGTGCAAACTGGCTGAGCTGTTCGTAGGTTATAGAAGTGTGTAATAAAACGTGGCCCTGGTCATGTTTGGGGTCAATTATAAGGGAAACCGTTGCACTTTACAGTCAGGTTAAAACTTATGGCATTTCACTAGAATCTGTGATTTAGCACATAATCAAATTGTGATTTTATTATTCAAATAAAATACTGTCACCTCAGACAGTTAAACAAGTACTGCAGTACACATCTACATCCATAGTGTACAAAAACTGTAGGAAATAATGAAAATTGTTAAAAAAGAGGCATGGCTTTAAGGGAACCAATAGTAGTGTTTTAATTTGTCACATGACTCTCTTGAACCCATGTTGAATCCTTTTGTTGTGGCCTTCATCACATCTCTCCATCATATCTGTCCAGAGAATCTGAAAACATCTTATTTTGTCATTTTACAATCTGGATTCACAATAACAGGTAAAGTTCAATGTTTAACCGTTTACTTTGTTTGATAATTAAGTCAAGAAAATAGTTAACATGCAAATGTTGCCTTGAAGTAACATCCCATCTTCGTGAATTCCCACCATGATGCTTTTGATATTTTATGTACTGTTGAAAATCATAACAGTCATCAAAATATTCTTTTTCTCTCTGCAATATAACCCAGATGAATTATATATAATAAAGTTCAGGCTATTACACTAAATAGTCTAATATGACAGGGCACTAAACACTAAAATGTCATTCTGTGGCTATGATAGTTTGGTTTGATAGGTTGTTGATGTGATGTGAACTTAACACACTCTTTAATGTAATCATTCCTATAGGCTGGTACAACGTTGTCCGAAGGTAATGCCCACGCAAACAAAGAGTTCCTATTTTAATTTTTCATGTTTTTCAATTTTAAGTAACAGGAATTTGGAACAAGTGAGGTGATTGAATATTTTCCATGAGTATATATCCAATTATTATGCAATAACTATTTCATTCCATACCATTATGGCACTGTGTAACGTGCAGACAGAATCACAGACGCTCGCGGGTAAGAGGAGGTGGTTTAATAATCCACAAAGTCAAAGGGGAAAACACAGTTCACAGTGAAAGTCCAGTCCAGAAATCCAAAACACAAAGCAATCCAAGAAAGCAACGGTATCAAAGGGGCAAAACGCAGATCAGAAAGGGGTAAACTCATCCAACGGTCGAAAACACAGAAGAATAGGTAGCAGTGAGCGCTCAGTGATTGCCTAAACAATACCTCGCAAAGTTCTGAACCTAAGTCCCCGCTTAAATATCCCAGTAGTAGATGAAACTCAGGTGTAAGGGTTCAATAATCAGGCGACTGAGATCGCTGATAGGTGCGAGGGGAAACCACGTGATCAGTCTGAGGATCCTGGGGGTTGAAGTCTTCTCCCATGATGGAGTCAGAGAGCACGTGATCGGTCACGTGGTCTCCCCTAGCACTCTGGGAGATGACGTCCGTCTCCTTTGCTGAATGCGTGACACACTTTATTGCTTTAACGTAACACACCCTAAAGTGTACCTTAAAATATTGCAACATTTTCTTTAAATTGTGTTTAATTAATGACAAAAAATATTAAATACAGTACTGTGCGAAGGTTTTAGGCCCCCAAGACACATTTTCAAAATCTATTTATTTATGTAGTTTGTGTTTATTTGCTGAGAAAAGTGTTAATATTTAATATTTGAATAAACAAAATTTATAGAATATGAATGAATATTGATTTTATATATATATATATATATATTGATTATATTGATTATATATATATATATATATATATATATATATATGTGTGTGTAGTGATTTTATGGAGGTTAGAGTGTTTGTGTGTTTGTTTACCCATTTCCAGGCCTCTCCTCGAGGAAGCCCAGTATTATATGTAGTTATAAAGCAGCTCCTGGTTTGACCAATCAGTGCTCAGTAAATTGAGCTCATGATGTAATTGATGATATTAACGAGTCTCTGTGGCGGCTGTGAAGGTGTTGAGGAAAAATATGGACCCAAGAAATTCTTGTTACGTTTTATTGTTTTTCTGTTTATTTGAATTATGAATACGACTTTATTCTAATGTATATTGTGATAAACTCACTGCTGAGGTACATTGTTTAAAAATGTGCTTAGATGCCTAAAACATCCACACAGTACTGTGCATATCTTATCTGGCATCATGTTAAAGAATGCTGTAAATATTTTGTTCTAGTAGTGATGAATACTTTGTGACTGTGATACAGTAATTGTGAACATAGTGAAATTGTACAATGTCAATTATAAAAAGAGAAGTGTTCGATAACTTGTCTCCCATTGTTGCTAACTATGTTGATTGATGCTGAAAAAAAAAAAAAATCATGTAACTGTCATCAACTTTTCACCAAAACAGCACATCTGATGGAGCAATTAGCAGAGCAACTTTTCCCTGTGGTAAAGTAAAAATATTAAAACTTCATTTATCATTAAATATGACTGGCAACATGCTGCTGCCTGTGGGATGTCATTTGATAATAGTTCTTCTATGATCTCATTGCTGTCAAGAACAGTTAAGCGTGAATGCTTGAGAAAGGGGGTGAATTTCTAAGAATTACTGGTAATCTCTGTGGACTTGTTTTCTTGCAATACCTTTGGCTTCACTAACTATGTTTGCATACACTGAAGAGCCTGAGTAAGTCTTTTATGAGTCTAAGAAAATGGTAGAGACAAGGTGTTTACAAGGGCTGTGCAAAGGAGTAGTCTATTTATAATCCTGTTTACATGCACACGGGCATAGTCTGATCTGCTTCATGATTGGCGTCTTCATGATCCATGTACAGTGTTATTTATAAAAACTGTTAAACAGGGAACAGTAAGCAAGAGCATGTGGCATGCGCCCCTCCCCTGGGCCCAGACGACGGGTGCCAGAGCAAGTAAGAAGGTGGCGCCCAAACTCTGAGCCCAGATGAAACCCTGGGAAGACAGCAGGGAGAGGATGAAATCCGCAAGGGAGTGGGGGATGGTGAGCGAGTCCCTAGCCCTGCCTCCTGGGCACCGACGCCTGTGCTGCGGTGAGGCCACTTTAATTTGCCTCATGTTCGATCCTGGTGGGCGAGCCGGAGAGCAGGTGCTTAGGTGCTGGGCAACTTTATCAAAAGCAGAGAGGGAACAGAGAGAGGAGAAGAGAGACGAGTAGCAGGAGAAGCAGAAAAAACTGAGGAGCTGAAAAGCTTGGTTTTGAGAGAAGGACTGAAAAGTCTGGCGTTGAAGCCGCTGAAAAGTGGTCAGCTTTGGTTCTGTTTCAGTTTCATTTGTTGTCTTTGGTGTGAAAATCAAAGTTATAGTTTTTCTTTTTGTCCGGCTGGACACTGAAGGATGACTGACTGTTGAGCCCTCCTGCTACTCACTTCAGACCAGCTGCCCACACCCTGGTTACCACCACCTGCCTTGGACTAGCTGCCCGGAAAACTACATTGAAGTTTCCATGGACTCCTAGCTATTACTACTACTAATACTACTGCTATTAATATTAGTAGTATAATAACTCTGTAGATAGTTTGACCAGAGGAGGATGGGTCCCCCCCTGGTGAGACTGGCTCCTCCCAAGGTTCCTTCCTCAGCTCTGAGGGAGGTTCTCCTAGCCACCGTCGCCCTGGCTTGCTCACCTGGGGGTTTTACATTCATGTTAAAACTTTGTCTTTTCAGGAATTCTGTGAAGCTGCTTTGTGACAACATCAGTTGTAAAAAGCGCTACAAATAAATTTGACTTGATTTGATTTGAGTTATATGGCTGCAGCGACCTTCAACCATGCCTTTATATCAGAACTCTTTTGGAAAAATGTATTCTGGTCACAGGAAACACAAGTAAAACTCTTTGGCAGTAACATCATATAATCCTGTAAAGTTTGAAGTCTGTTACACTTTTTCTTCTCAACTTCTGGTGAGGTAAATTTCTCCAACTCTTTGGACCTCCACCACAGGTGAGCCTATCAGCAAGGCCGCCTAGGGTGCACCTAAGTCGGATACACAGTTTCCTGAAGGCTATCAATGCAATTCAGGACTTTTTGGAAAGTGCACGTCACACTCTACTGACCTGTAGTCTAATATTTGTCTGCTGATCTACAGTGCTTCAGAGATCAAATATTGAACGTTATTTTCTGTGGTTTTCTGAAGACTTCAATAAAATGTCATGGGTCACTAGGGGGCAAGGGTTGGAGGGGGCATAACACTATATAATTTGGTAAAGTTTGAAGGCAGTTAATTTTATTTTCATGGAGTTATGATGCTCTAAATTTCTCCAACTCTCTGGACTTCCACCACAGATGGGCATCTCAGCAATGCCGCCTAGGGTGCGCCTAAGTCACATTTCAGAGATTCCAGGCTCTGTACCTCCGGTTCTCTGATGGCTAGTACTGCAATCCAGGGCTCATTGGAAAGGGCACATTATGCTCTACTGGCCTGTGGAGTTTGGCATGTTTTTTTTCAAATGACTTTGTGAAGCATTCCCTTCTCCTGTGGTTTTATTCATGACATCAGCGGTAAGTCGATGTTGTCTCAATTTTTAGCTGTCGACTTTAAAAAAATCTGATATCATGCAACCCCTAAAAAGTCGAAGCATCTGCTTCTCAGCAAATGTTCCTGGGACCTTCAGTGAGGATAAAAATTTCATCTCATGAGCCATGAAACTGATCTGGGGAGAAGACGTCAAGACTGGTTTCTAAAGAAGGTGAAAGTGATTGCATGGCCGATCTCATGATGTGAATCTTATTTGGAGAATTTTGAAATGGCAAGTCCATAAGAGGGATTATAAAAACCGTTGGGAAGTGATGTTTTGCTAAGAACAATCGGCCAAAATTGACCTCCCGGTGCCTCAAAAAGTGAAGTACTTCTTACCCTAGACATTTCCAAGCTGTAATTGCCAACAACAGCTTTGCAAGAACAAGTTTTTTAAAGACTTGCCTGTGTTTATTCTTATAAATATATATATATATATATATATATATATATATATATAAATAAAAATATAAATATATATATAAATAGATACTTTTTGTTAAAGTCAAAATTTAAATGTTTTAATTGGGTTAAGCTTTGCCATTTGCCAGACTAGGCCAATCAAACATGATCATAGCTTAGTTATGCTGAAAGTCTTGGACTAATAGTGTTACACTTCTGGCATTTGGCTGATGCTCTTATCCAGAGCAACTTACCATTTGATCATTTTACACATGTAGGTGAAGGCAGTGTTAGGAGTCTTGCCCAAGGGTTCTTATTGGTATAGCATAGGGTGGTTACCCAGGCAGGGATTGAACCTCAGTCTACAGCATAGAAAGCATAACCCACTTACCCACTGCACTACATCAACCAATGTCGGTGGACCATTAGTGAACCATTGGTGCGCATGTGAACATTGACCATGAAAGCTAGTAAAGTACAAAGAGTGCCAATGATTCTTGTGGATACTTATCGAGTGCGTTAAACCTCTCTGTGCTCTTATTAAAGTTGGAAATGGTTGGATTTTCCAGCAATGGTGGGTGGATAGTGACTTACTGATCCTGAACACTGAAACACTGATGCTGACCTATTGTTATGCATGTTATTAGAGATAATGCAAGATTTTAACACACAGTGATTTCAAATGCACTTGTCAGTGCCACTGAATTCACATTGTGTTTTTTAAAGTGCAGTTTTACACATTCCTTTCTCTCTGAAATTATATTTTAGTTGAGATTCAGACTTTTTTTTTATCAGCCATCATCATTGAATATACACTCACCGGCCACTTTATTAGGTACTAGGTTATTAGGTTGCTAGTGAAAGGTTGGACCCCCTTTTGCCTTCAGAACTGTCTTAATTCTTCATGGCAGACTTTCAACAAGGTGTTGGAAACGTTCCTCAGAGATTTTGGTTGGTTATTTGAGTTCCTGCTGCCTTTCTATCATCTGGAACCAGTGTGCCCATTCTCCTCTGACCTCTCACATCAACAAGGCATTTTCGTCCACACAACTGACCGCTCACTGGATATTTCCTCTTTTTCGGACCGTTCTCTGTAAACCCTAGAGATGGCTATGCGTGAAAATCCCAGTAGATCAGCAGTTTCTGAAATACTCAGACCAGCCCGTCTGGTACCAACAACCACGCCACGTTCAAAGCCCCTTAAATCCCCTTTCTTCCCCGTTCTGATGCTTGGTCTGCACTTCAGCAAGTTGTCTTCACCACCTCTACATGCCTAAATGCACTGAGTTACAGCCATGTGATTGGCTGATTAGCTATTTGTGTTAACAAGCAATTGTACCTAATAAAGTGGCCGGTGTGTATATTTAAGGCTGTAAATTTGTAAAGTTAGCTTCTAATGGCTGTAAGATGCTAGATCTTCCATGTCAGTGCCTGGTATTCCCCTCTTTCCTAATTCTATTATATTATGCTATTTTTATCAGTTATCTTTTAAAACATTTCTTTCAACAAGCGTATATCTCTCATTACATATTCATTCATTCATTATGAAGAGAAAATATAAGTGACTAGGACTTACCTATCTAGCATTAGCTGGTAAACTTGCCTGGTAAATCTTCATAGCTAGCTAGTCACTAGATTCGTAGCTACCTATACTGTGGTTCTTCGCTCTCGCATCTGTAGCTAAGCTACTTTCTTGGCACGTTGTAGCCATTATTTCCATTATTTATTAGGAAAAGTGTGTTGGGTTATTAATTCTGTTTATCGACAAGTAAACATGTTCAAATTAGCTATGTATGAATGTGCATGTGTACATTTTGAAGATTCCCCTCCTTGCCTCTAGAGGTTGCTGCTACCTCAATGCAAGGCGCTGATCATAACAGTACAGCTGGACTTGGCTGGACAAATGTAATTACATAGCAGGTGACCTAAACAGCCCTAACAATCTTTTTTGCTGTGAAAATGCAGGCTTATTTAGCCACTTTCAGCTATACTTGTTCATACGTTTATCTGTTTTAATAGATAACAGGATGTCGGACAGTGTCAAAAAGCAGTCCAGTCTAATTAAAGCAGCATTGCAGCCTAAAACCAGCTTTAAATGTTATCATGTTAGTGCAAAGCTCTGTAGCTTAGCATTGTATCCATCAGCCTATCAGTTTGACAGAATTTATGATTTTTTGATATTATTTTTAAAGTCTCGCTCATCAATGTTCTCTCACTACAATACCCAGCATGCATTTTCCATATAAGTGGATGCACACATATGTGCCACACAACCATGGGCAAACTCTGTTGTGTCAACCAGTCTTGACTGCTACACTAGGCACTAAGCCACTGAAAACTAGTAAATATCACCAGGCTAGCATTGGTGCTAGTCTTACCTCATACTCTGACGTCATTGAACAAAATCTTAAAGGAAGCAGTAATTTCGTCTTCACTCAGTGACTGATTTCTGCCATTTGGCTAAGCCATTCTCTCCATTGTGGGTATGCTTTGAAGAGCGATATGGTTAAGATATCTGGCAAATGATAACTAGTGTAAAAAAAAAAGATTCCACCCCAAGCATATCACCAAACACACTGGCTGCTTTTCAGCTGCCATCCAACCAATATGAACACTTACTGTTAGCTCAGCAGCTCAGAAATTAAGCCCAAGTTTTAATGAACCTGTGAGGGTTCAGCGTGCACCGCCTGCTGCCAGCAGAGGGCGTCGGCAGCTAGGCGCCCAGCCTGCGGAACCTGCTGCCGGCAGAGGGCGACGGCGGCAAGGCACCTTGGACTAATTAGACTAACTCGATGCACCTGGAAGTTGCCTTATTTAAGGTGCTGGCAAACGTCAATGTTTGTCACACCTTTGTAGAGGGGTGACCAGTGCAGTACTTAGTGTCAGAAAAGAAAAAAGAAATCCAAATCGTGCACAAGTGTCGCACCAACAGCTGACCTTCCTTGTGCAATCGCAGAGGAAGTGCCTCGTTTTTTTGTTTGCCTTCCCTTTCCCCTTTCGGTAGCTCAGCCTTTGTTTAAGCACGCCGCGCTTGGCATCACCTTAGTTTGACGTTCTTTGCCCCCCCCCCCCTCATTTCCGCTTTCCTTGAGGTGCTTTGCCCATCATCAATCACGTACTCAAGTGGTGCAGCGGTAATGCCGCGGACCGTCAACCATAACAGCGGCGGTTTGAACCTCAGGCCGGGCACCTCGTTAGTGGCAACCGCATATTGCATTGCCCCCTATATCTCGTTACCTTTTTGTTTTTGCTGGGTTTTAGTTCTGCACTTGGGTCCGCCTCCCCGCCATCCCGCAGAACCTGCAGCAAAGAAAGGATGCCAGGTGTCTAGTTCAATCAGATCGGTAGATTTAAGAGACTGAGCTCCTGGAGACGTTTAAATTTCAAATATTTCAAGTATTCATGTGATATTTCGAGGTCTGCTACAAGGGCCAATGTGTTAGTATTGAGGATCATGCATATTTTGAATAAACAGTGGTCAGTTTGGGGTACAGCATGACATTTAATTCAAAATGAAATAACATTTGGCCTCACTCTATTCGTATAGTTCACTACAGATTATCTACAGATGTTCAAATTGTTAGCAAACTATCTGTTGAAACTCAGTTGATTCCTAAGAGTATTGGGGTTAGGGTTAAGATTTGGACCAGGGTTAGGGTTGGGTTTAAGTTTTGGGTTAAGGTTAAGGTTAGGGTTAGAATTAGAGCCAGGCATAGAGGTGTAATTATGGCCAATTTAGTATATCGTAGTTCTCAGAAGAAAACCTTGTATCTCCAAACTTTACAGGAAAAGGAAAAAACCTACCTAACTTTTAATGTAAGTCAATGGAACCAGAATTTTTCAAAAAGCCATTTTGGGCCATTTTTATTAGTCCATTCATCATGAAATCTACACGCAATGTAAAAGACAACAGGTATTTTCAAATTATGGCAAAAACTGAACAATGGAGAGGTTTTCTTCTGACAGCAGCAATATATTCAGTTGATATTAAGTCAATTAAATATATATCCAAATAAAGTGTTAGCAAACTTTTTTTGACCCCAGATTTCGTGAGATCTTCTGATATGGACCTTTTGCCTATTGAATTTGACACCCCTTCTGTAAGATAGGAATAATCATATTCACAACAGATGTAGCTAAGGTTACACTCATCATTTCAGTTAGTAGCTAATGGTGCTAATTGATAAGGTATAAAATGACATAATTGGTAACAGTTAGCTGCAGTAGCCTTGTAACTCCAGCTGAAAACTAAAAGGTTTTCATACATCAACCTTGTCTGATTGGCCAGAGATAGGAAAACTATCTATATTTGATTTTTGGCATATTTATTGCAAAAAATATTGGAGCATAGCTTTGGGAAAACACAAGAATCATGAACAAACAGAATAAATCTGTTCAGGTCAAACCACTAAGCTTGCTCAGTCTTTTCTTCTTTCCCTGGTGGGCATCCTTCTGCTCTGTAAGCAATACAAAGCCTGCTCCTTCTAGGCTGGGAAAAAGCAATCTATAAGTAGCAATTCAGATGGAGTAGGGACATTGGGAAACATTTGAAGCAAAATGAGGAACATCAAGGCCTTCAGTGCAGGAGGAGTTATATTACTCTGAGTTTGAGGCAAAACTCTTAGGTAAGAACTCGTTCTCTGCTGATTTCCATAAAGATGGAGCTGAGCGTCTCCAAGGACTGACATGGCTGAACAAGTTTTCCATTTACTCTGAAGGGGACAGTAACAGAGCAAAGCAATTCCCATAATAATGGTATAAAAACCAATGGCTAGGTACATGGACTCTTTGTTCTCATATGTGGGTAGAATGTGTTACAAGGCAGGCGCTGCTAATGAAATTGTCTGGCACAGGTGTAGCAGCTAATGAATAGCATGACTGAAGTGGAGCTGCTGATCTACACCAGTTTTAACACTTTGAAGCCACACTTATTGTCTGCGATAACAAAAGCGTGTTGTGATTTTATGGTACTGTGTAAAAGTCAGAGATCACTCTTGAATTTCCCATCAGAATAGAACAAAATGCTTGTTTTATCTCTGTTCTCGACTTGAAATTTGCCTGAATTCATTTGAGTCTCAACTTGAGATTTTCCTGAATTGACTCAGTCCTTGACCTGAGAGGTGCCCGAATTGGGTTGGGGCTAGATTTGAGACTTGCCAGAACTCGACATTTGGCTTGAGGTTTTCCTGAATTGATTTGGGTCTCAAACTAAGAACTACCTGAAATGAATGACTTGCGACTAGACTTGAGACTTGATTTGAAATTTGCCTGAATTGTTTCTGGACTGAACCTGGGAATTGCCTGAAATTACTTGGAAGGAGACTTGAGAATTGATTGAAATAACTTGAGACTTGACTTGAAATTTGGCTGAATTGATTCAGGACTTGTCCTGAGAATTGCCTGATTTGACTTGAAACTATACTTGAGACTTTCCTGAATTGACTTGGGACTCAACTTGAAAATTGCCTGAATTGACTCAAGGACTCAACCTGAGAATCGTTTTAATTGACTCAGGACTCGACCTGAGAATTGCCTGAATTGACTCGGGACTTGACCTGAGACTTGCCTGTTTGAGTTAACTCTGGATTCAGCTTGAGACTTGAAGTATGACAAAAACAGCAGAATATACTGTAGAACATTTTATTGTTGCAAGAAGGTATTAAAAGGCTATGTCTTTCTCTTTAGAGATGTTTAAAGCCATGAAGTCTTAAATCCAGTCCTGAGTCAGTTCAGGCAAGTCTTGAGTAGAAGATTGTTTTCTCTACCACCACCACCATATGATTCCCTTAACAGTATACCTACTTCTGTTCATTGTAACACTAAATCTTTGTAAATGAGCCTGTTGTCGGCCTGTGGGACATACAGAATGCTAGTCTTTTTGGCACTGTGGGTGATTTGATGTTGTTAATATAGGGCTGTGTGGTATTCATTAGACATCCTTGTGGGACATTTTCTGCTTATCTAAGAGCCGTGTACCACTTTAGTCCTCATTTAGGCCTGCGCTCCTCCAAACCTGTGGGAATAACGATGCTTTAGCAGGGATTCAACTGTGGGGAAAATGAAGGATTAGTCCATATTAAACCCTGTTTAGCATGTAGTTTATGTTAATATTGACCTTCTACTAATGACATTTGTGTATTAGAGGCCTATAGTGCTCTGAAAGAGCATATGCATAATCCATTAAAGTCTGGTAATGCTGTATCTATATAGCATAGCTTTTAAGATGGTCATGGTCTTTATTAGCACTTGAGGGGCTTCATTATGCTTTATTATCTAGTTATCTTAGTGACATTGCATAATAATCTCAGTGATCCATCGGTGGTCCTATTCTCTATCTTCCTTCATGTTAATAATGATAGACAGCTCCATCCCTGCCAGTATCCACCAGACCATGTTTTATTACGGATGAAAGAAAGTGGCTAATACAGCGTCCCCTTCTCCGCTTTTAGCATGAGTTTCGTACAGAGAAGATAGAAGTGTGTGAGCACCACTTATGAGTGTGTTGCTGTTGAAAATGAGAGAGTTTGGCTACATTATAAAGTGGCCACTTTTGCAGTGCTCTTATTTGTCCAGCCATACAGCAAATCCCCAGTGTACAATTGACACTTGCAGTGTTTATTACTGTCCAGCTGCACTTAAATGTGTATCAGAAGGGCTAATTCAACATTGTAGGTTTTAATTAGGGCTGGATTATAAAGAACAACAACTTCTTCTTCTTTCGGCTGCTCCCTTTAGGGGTCGCCACAGCGGAGCATCTGCCTCCATCTTGCCCTATCCACTGCCTCCTCTACTTTCACACCAACCATCTCCATGTCCACCTTCACTACATCCATAAACCTTCTCTGAGGTCTACCTCTTCTCCTTCTACCCAGCAGCTCCATCTCCAACATTCTTTGCCCAATATATCCACTATTCCTCCTCAACACGTGTCCAAACCATCTCAACCTGGCCTCTCTGGCTTTATCTCCAAACTGCTCCACCTTCACTGTCCCTCTGATCTGCTCATTTCTAATCTTGTCCATCCTTGTCACTCCCAACGAAAATCTCAGCATCTTCATCTCCGCCACCTCCAGCTCAGCCTCCTGTCTTTTAGACAGAGCCACAGTCTCCAAACCATACATCATAGCAGGACGCACTACTGTCTTGTAAACCTCAACAACAACAAAAAAATTGAATAACTAAAATTATTGTTTACATAACTTTATATAGTCAAAAGTGAAACAGCTTCCAATATTATATCCAATGATTTAAAATTTGGGACAATATATTGGAAGATTTTAATGCAAATGAATCCTGCATGTCGATCAGAATTACTGTAGATTTGTGTTCATAGCTCTTAAAAAATGAAAAGAGAACTTGAAATTTCAAGTCACTTTTTTTGATTTCCTCAACTTAGTTCAGTCAAAAGTCTCTCAACTTACATTTCATTTTTTATTACCACATCTCAATTAGGTGTATATCATATAGTTTAAGTTGAGCTTGCCTAAAAAATCCATATATGTTGTTGCCTCTTTTCAAGGTGAAATTGTGTAAATTGGTTGTGAGATTTTTACTCTGTTCTTCCTCACAATTTAAACATTCCCAGCTTCCACCCACAGACTTCAACATCCGGCCCTCAGGCTGGTGTGTGATAGTAGATGTCATATCCTGTGGGTGGGCTTCGGTGGTGACTCCACTGAAGAGGATATCTTATGAAGAGAGTAAGATTAAGGAGAGTAAGCTTAACTTAAACTGTTTTGAATACCTGAGACTAGACTCCTGCAAATGTTACTACTAAGAAAATTTGGCAAGCTAAAAAAAGCAAACGGAAACAAACCTGACCTGAAATTGTAAGTTGACCTGGCTTCAAATTTTTTTTTTACAGTGTACAGCCCTGCACCACACAGAACAAAGGCTTTTTTGCTGCGTCTGACCAACTGGCATTGCTTGGTAGATATAATTTCAATTAAACAGCATTTCAACCTGATATCAAAATGGACCTTTTTACATAAAATAAATAAATAAATAAAATAAAATAATTATAGTTCATGTTGGTGGTTATATTAAGCATGATTTTGTGTGACTTTAATTCAAAAGTCTTTTAATCTTTGATCGAAGTGTAGTGGTTTTCACCTGCCTCATGGTCTTATTAAGTATGATTCATCGTATATTCATCATATGGTATAAATTCTTGTTTTCCTGTAATCTTCACTGAAAGGCAGAGACTTTTGCCCACTTTGAACATGTTTTCTAATTTTTGAATATGTCACTGGCAAAACCGTTACATCAGCAGCCCCCCTTAATAAAGGGCTCCACTCACAAATACATTAATGCATTATGTTTTCCAGTTCATATAGGCTTTATTCATAGAAAGTTTGTCTGAGGTGCCAACTTTGTGAAAGATCAGTTGCAGTTTTACACAAATGAGGCTTCAGGAAGTAGCTTGATGGAGTTGTTTACACTCTCTCTCTCTCTCTCTCTCTCTCTCTCTCTCTCTCACTCTCTCTCTCTCTCTCTCATATTCATGCACTCTCTCAACTGTGTCTTGGTATCTGAGCTGCTGATTACTGTGTATTGTAGAACATCTGCCAGTTCAACCTAAAAAGTTGCTTCATGCTGTAACAAACAAATTAGCAAGTTTATTTAACTCAAGTAAATGCCTTGAGCAAGATTTCATTGATTTCTTTGAGCTTAATAAAGTTATATTAGTTCAATTTCTTTTTTTTTTTCATTTGATTTAGGTTACATTTTTTTTACAATGTGGGCAAGTAAAATACATTTTAATAGTCCATTGGCTAGACAAACTTTTCTGAGACGTGCTAAATTGTTGCCATCTTGCCACATTTAATTTGCATTTGAATGGCTGCAACCTGGTTGAGTGTAACTTATCCTTTGATTTTCAATATCTCACAAATTCAACGCCTGACTTCTACCAGAAAATAAAAGCTTTCAAAAAATGAGGAAACAAGCAGGATGTAATGGGGATGTTTGTGTTGTTGTGGTTGTACTACCATCAGCCAAACACTCTCCCCACTGTACTGACATACTTTCCAGTACTTTTTGCTCTTACACCATGATTTGTCATCGTACCTAACTTAATGCTACATATTTGACTGCTATTCTTATCTGCAATCTTACCTTTAGCTGTAAAGGCACAGGTCCATCTATGTATTTGTGCTGATTATGCTGTGTTTATGCACCTCGTCATATTTTCCCATGGTGGCTGGGTGAGTAGGTGGTGGACGGATGTTGAAAACTGTAGCATGGACCCTGCAGAGCCTAGTCCTTAGTCCTTGTGGCATGTTGTCACATATTTGTTCAGTGGCCTAGCATCTCTCTGTGGAAACATCATTACAGTGACAGGAGAGGATGGAGCATGGAGGCTTCTGGAGGCCTTACTGTCCCTTAGAGCTGTCCAACAGGAGTGAACTAGCATTCCAAAAGAGCTGCATATATAGCCGTTCTATAAAGTGGATCATGCTTTATTGTAAAAATTCTATTTTAAAAAAGATCAGAGCATTGCACCACTTTCCACTTGATGAGCCTGTAGCTCCAAAAGCTCCTTAGTTCTCTGTCACTTGACTCAACTCAGCCTCAAGTCACCCTTATTCCTTCCCATGATAAGAAAATGGTGGACTATATCAACAAAATAGCTTCATAAAATAAATACAAGCAACTAAATAAAACTGAAACTGTGATAGTGATACAAAAATGGAGAATTCTAAATTGTTACACTACATCTTTTTGACCTAAAAAAGCTTTTGTTTGAATAACAAGGTTACAATCAAGGCTTCTATAGACACATATGGTGCACATGCAGCCATCTAGCCATCAAGAACAGTTAAAACCATGGTTAACTGCAGAACATGACTAGGCTGATTTTGAGAACAAGGATTTGAGAACCATACAGAATTTGAAACTTGTAAATTGCTGTTCAGGCCAGCTCTAATGAAATGATATTAAGACAACAATAAAGAATCATAAGCTTTGTATACATGTATCCTAATAATCTGTTAATAATCTGACACAATTGGAATAGAATATGTCCATGTAAACACCTCAAATAGAATATTCTAGTCTGATTGAGGCCATTGGTGAAAACAGTTTACATCTGTTAGAACGAGGTGGGAAAACCTGTAAAGAATCAGATAAATAGAAGAATAATACCAGTGTAAACGCCTGTATCCGATTGTATTCCCTATCGGAAAGTTTTGCATGTGCGTCGCGTCATAGTGAGAGTTTATACCGTTCAACACAGCGGAGCAGAAACTGGTCTGCAGAGGAGATGAAGTTCATGCTTTGATCTTTAAAAGACGGCAGTGAGACGGACGCCCAGCTTCTGTGTCTCAGAACACGACGTCTTCCTCTCTGCCTTCTTTAATAAGGACATGTGAAGGACGTTTTCCTGAGTCTGATGTCATTTTAAAGTAATTGAAAACACAAGCACTGCTCACTGCTGCTCATCTCACTCTGACTGGACCTCACGTGATGCTGGGTATCATGGTAACTTCTACACTAAGAAGTTCTCTGTGCATGCATGCAGTTTAAGATCAGATTACTTGTAGTGAGCATGTAAACAGGGATTTTCATCAGATTGTTGAGTAGCGTGAGAATAAACACCTCAGTCTTAGTCTGTATTCAGAATGTATTCAACCAGATTGGCAAAAATATTTGCATGTAAACGCAACCGTAGTAGTAGCTTAAATGATATCTAAACCACTCAGTATCTTGGCTGACATCATTTACTCCAATAATATTCACTGATATTGCACTTATCCATATTGGCAGAATCACACAACTGTTTTTCACCTTCAGGAAGAATCTACATGAAGGCATTCCTTGTTTTCTGCAAATTGGTACTGTGTTCAGAGTTACTATTCACTTTTAAATATCACCGCATGCTTATACATATCATTGAGATGAAGTTTTGTGGGTCTGTAGTTGTAGAACTTTAGCTGAATGAATTTTTCCATGGAGATTAATGAGGCGTTACTGAATTTTGCAGTGTAGTAGAGTTTTTATTATCTTGGTTTTGGCTATGGTAAAACGTTTCAACATCCAAAGCTTTTCCTAGAATTGGCTGCTGATAAAAAGTTAATCTCTCCAATTTAAGAGCAATCACAAACTGGCAGTTTAATACAGTAATTGTGGTCTGCGAGTTCCAGAGCTAAGCATTGTGAGGTGGCTACCATGGGGCTGAGTTGGCTCATTTTGCATGTTCAGAAGTTCATTTAGGAAACCTAAACATTTAAACTAACATTTAATGGCTCAATCTCTTCATAGCACCATTGCACTTGTTTTGCTGTGAAAGGCATGGATTGATAAAGGCAATGTTTTCCTAGAAACTGTTGTGCTGAGTCCAACAATGACGGCAGAAGGCTGACTCATCAGGGACTCATAGGAAACTTTATTATTAATTCTGCAGTCTACTACTTCTTTATGTTGAGTTTCTCTAATGAGCAAATGGGAAAAGCTGTTTTCATTAAAACTCATTTCCATGTTGGAAATGGAAAGTCTTCCACGTTCACATCAATTTTGTTTTAATGTGGATCACACTTTTTTTCTTTTGTACAGCCGACATTGTCCCAAAGCAGCTTTCCAGAAATGCAGGTCCAGCCTCTTAATTAACATGCTAAAGGCGACAAAGGCAGGAAAATATGATGAAGAAAAGAAATAAAAATATGACAAAACTTTTTAATATGGTCTGGAACTTGCGAGTGTGGCAATATTTTGTGGAACATGTGTTATGGAACATCCAGACAGCTAGACCTTACCATGGTCCAGCCTAAGGGTGATAAAGGCAACGACTTTAGCTAGATCATATTGAAGACTATATTTTATACCTTCACAATATTCTGTGCATCTATTTTTTTTATTTAAATTTCTTACTCTATGTGCATTAAATGACTAATTAAACTCAATAGTGCCCCTAAGACACATTAGACATAAAAGCCAGTAGGATTTGGCACACAAATCTGCAGCTGGGTTGTAGCAGCATTTAGACCAAGTTAAGATCAAGTGAAATCATATAATTAGTAATTACCATCTGATTTGCAAAGGCAACTAACACTATTAAATTGCAAGTATGGGGGACATAGCAGTTGGCCTAGAACAGAGCCCTGTGGAACACCAAACTGTACTTTTGCATGTATAGAAAATCCACAGTTTTTGTTCAAAAATAAATAGCAGTCAATCATGTAGTATCTGACTGGGAATAATCCAATACAGTTTTCTAGCCTGTATATTACAATATTATCACTAATGTTGTTAAATGTGACAGCAATAAGCCCAAACAATGAAACTTGCCATGCCATGTTTAGAGAACCATGACAGATGGTTTACGCTCTTCAGTAGGGTTCTTTCTCTACTGTGATGAGGGCTAAACTTGGACTGAAACTTTGCTGTGTGCAGAAGGACTAGCTGGCATAATCAGAGGAAAAGAACTGACCATGCCAAGAGTCTAGAAACTTGTCAAAGGACCCCTGTCCTTGTGCCAGGGTAAATGCCAGACACAAACAAAGCCTGGGACTGAGGGAAATCATCAGTCTGCCTCACATTGTGCTTCTTTTGATGTACGAGTAGAAGAGATTTCACTCTGCCCCCGCGAGGGCTTATACAGTTGGCTGGGAGAATACAAGCTGGTTTTGAAATGTCCTTATTTGTGTCCCTTTTCTTTAAGAAGAACAATCCTTCTTTGCTGTAGCAGTTGAAATTTCTGTGTAATGTTTAGCCTGGTAGAAAGGCCTTCTCTACTTCAACAGTTTCTTTCATGTTGCTGCTTAGACCCCCAAGACACAGGCTCACTCCATTGATTTAGCCTCAAGCAGATACAGAACCACCTTTTAGGTTTGCTTGAAATGGACTACCTCAAAACTGCAGTCTTTTGCGGTTACCTACAATGGCTGTAATAAACAGTATGAAAACTGCTTGTAAATTCTAAATTTGAAAGACTTTTTAAAGTCCATTCCAAACTCCATTCCAAACCTTACAAAGTGCCCTTTGGTCATAAACAAAACTGTATAATTATTAAAAATCTCATACATTAAAATGAATCAAATTATTCATGCCCAACTTTTTGCGCCAAACTTCTGAACCTCCAATATGAATTATGCATTTGCTTTGTTTATCGATTTACTCATTAGGAGCCTTCAGGGAACTGACCTCACATCTCAAACAAAGGTGGCATAATTACAAGTAAAACAACATAGGCAATTGATGAAGAGCTACCAGGTACAATATATTCCCAAAAGTATTCGCTCGTCTGCCTTCACACGCATATGAACTTGAGTGACATCCCATTCTTGCTCCATAGGGTTTAATATGATGTTGGCCCACCGTTTGCAATTATAGCAGCTTCAACTCTTCTGGGAAGGTTTTCCACAAGGGTTTGGAGTGTGTTTATGGGAATTTCTGACCGTTCTTCCAGAAGCGCATTTGTGAGGTCAGACACTGATGTTGGACGAGAAGGCCTGGCTCACAGTCTCTGCTCTAATTCATCTCAAAGGTGTTCTATCAGGTTGAGGTCAGGACTCTGAGCAGGCCAGTCAAGTTCCTCCACACCAAACTGGCTCATACATGTCTTTATGGACCTGCTTTGTGCACTGGTGCTCAGTCATGTTGGAACAGGAAGGGGTCGTCCCCAAACTGTTCCCACAAAGTTGGGAGCATGAAATTGTCCGAAATCTCTTGGTGCTGAAGCTTTAAGAGTTCCTTTCACTGGAACTAAGGGGCTGAGCAACCCCACACCATAATCCCCCCTCCACCACAAGTAGCGGCGCTTTACACCACTGCATTTGATGCTTTGCTTTGTACTTGGTGATGTAAGGCTTGGATGCAGCTGCTCGGCCATGGAAACCCATTCCCTGAAGCTCTCTACGCTGTTCTTGAGCTGATCTGAAGGCCACATGAAGTTTGAAGGTCTGTAGTGATTGACTCTGCAGAAAGTCAGCGACCTCTTTGCACTATGCCCCTCAGCATCCGCTGACCCCGCTCTTTTTTTTTTTTACATGGCCGACCACTTTGTGGCCGAGTTGCTGTCATTCCCAATCGCTTCCACTTTGTTATAATCCCACGGACAGTTGATTGTGGAATATTTAGTAGTGAGGAAATTTCACGACTGGACTTGTTGCATAGGTGGCATTCGATCATGATACCACGCTGGAATTCACGGAGCTCCTGAGAGCGACCCATTCTTTCACTAATGTCTGTAGAAGCAGTCTGCAGGCCTAGGGGCTTGGTACACCTGCAGCCATGGAAGTGATTGGAACACCTGGATTCAATGATTTGGATGGGTGAGTGAATACTTAGTTCAGAATAGTTCAGAACTTGTTACTGACAAATATGCCTTACTCTTGGCATCAGTACAATTCCCAACCCATTTTTAGACCCTTTCTAAATTCATCCCAGTGCATCTTTGTACAATTGTAGAGTGTCCTTATACACTGCAAAAACCAAATGACCAGAGGGCAGAGGGGTCAGCTACCATTGTAACCACCTGATACATATTTATTAGCAGAATTAAATATGTGCTGTGTGTAATTATAAAATTTCATGCAGGTTAGCGAAGAAGGTTTCATGGTAGGATATCTAGTCAACAATAGTGGGAAATGTGGTGAATCTCATTCTACTGCTTTCACTCAGTTAAAGCCATTTAGGAAGGGCACCATTTGCAAAGCAGATTGCTACCAGCTGGATCTTAGAATATCTAGACCAGTGGTCACCAAGTTTTCTCCTAGGCATCTAATTTTCTTCCTACCTGCTTCTAATATGTTGCCCCAATTATACCTTCTGCAAAAGCAGCTATATCTCCAGGACCAGGGTTGGTGACCACTGATCTAGAACATGGATCACCCAGAAGGCAAATAAGAGTCACTTTGAATTTGTATGTATTTATGTATTTAGAATATATTTAAATATATTAAACATACACCTAACAGAAAATTGCACATAGGCCACAACATCTAAATATAATATTACATTTCTCAGTATTTAGTGTGTCCCCTCTTTTGCTTTATTACAGCCTCCATTCTTGAGGAGACTCATTTTCAGTTTCTCAAAGAAATCTGCAGCCGCACCTCCTAAGAAGTTCAGTCTTAGCAGTAAATCCTGAAGTCATTTGGTAATGTTGAGGTCTGGTCTTTGGGGTGGTTAGTCCATTGTTCTCAGAACACTACCTTTTTACTTCTCCCCTTTTCTCAGTGAGGCTTCTTGACAGTTACATATCCTTTCAGACCCCCATAGTGCTGAGTTGGAAGTGTGGAAGGAAGGACAGAAACACCTGTGGGTTTTTTGGAACCTGAAGCAACTTCTGGAGTCTTCTGGGGGTGTTTTAATGGCATGAGTTGGGTCCGCTGATCTACATAAACACCAGATTGAATGGTGACCACTACATTTCACTGGTTGGCGACCATTTGCAGCCCTTCATGGACTTCATGTACCCTCACAATGATGGGATATTTCAGTGGAATAATGCACCATGCTATTAGTCCCAAGTTGTCCAGAATTGGTTTGGAGAAAAAATCTGGAGAGTTCCAATGGCGGAATGGGCTGCACGTTCACCCAACATGAGCCCAAACGTGCATTTATGGGATGTGGTGGAGAGGTCCATTCATGCCTGAGATCACCTGCGTCTACAAATACGACAGACCCATGGGTTGCTATCCAGACGGCATGGCTCAACCTCTCTCCAGACATCTTCCATCCACTTGTGCAATTGATCAAGTTGCTGCACTCCACTGTCCTAGTTCCTGTCCGATGACTTTTGGCACATCAGTTCATTTAGGGACTGTTTGGGCTATGGAGTGATCGGTACATACTGTGTAAACAATGTTTTAACAGTGCCTAATACAAACTTTTATACCAAAACAACAACAAAACTTTTCCATGATACAAGAATTTAAATCGCTATTATGAAGTTACTGACATATTCATAGGATATAATGAGCTGAGGAGACTCATACCATATTGATGAATCTCATTATAGACAACTCAAAAGAATTGCTTTGACATATACCTTCATTAGAGTCTTTGACTGTCAGCGTAGGTTCACAAACACAGTGGCTGTTGTTTGGCGCAGTAATCATTTGTTATGCCTGAACTTTCCCAGTTGTTCACAACATGCTGTATGTCTTTGCTCGAATTCCAGTCAATGCACGCCAGAACAAATCTCGCATTGCTCATTCTCTGTGAGGAAAATGAGTGTTGAGGGCGTTATTAATATGGATGTGCATAGGGTTATTGTCTCCAACTGTCAAAGCAGGCTTTCTTTCATGCAGAGGGACAAAGGTTCTTCTTATTTATTCCTTCACTGTCTGAAGTGTCTCCTTGCATTTGGGTTTCACCTTGCTAGCCTGATGTGTTTTTCTCAGCTGGCCCAGTGTCTCTTAATTGCTACTTTTTAGGAGCTCGCTCTGAATATCAATGCAGTGTATTTTTCTGCCTGTTGCTAAAGCTCAGTTCAAGGTAGATCATTCTGCTTGGAGACATACCTTTGTTTTTAATAATCAGTTTAATTTGCATTCCTAGTATCAGGGGTGTAAATGTGGCCTGAATATTGGGGGAACCAATGTAGATCCAGCATACAGCAATGTAACAAAGTGTGCCTACAATTAGAGTTATCACATTGACATGATGGCTAATGCCTATGTTAGACAAAATGCAGTATAAAAATATACAATACATTATGCAAAATGGTATAGAACCATGCCATAAACATGTCATATACTGTTATATGCTTGTCATATTGCTGGTATTTGTCATGTAGACTTAGCATGTGACATAAGCTGACACGACATCAAATATTATGATATCTGCCATGACAATTAATGATAACGACACTATCACTTAATGGGCGACACTTTATTTGACTGTTACCTGCACAGGGACTCCATAACGCATGCATAAGCATTGAATAACATGTTTATAAAGCCGTTCTTGAATATTTTTAAACTTGCAAGGTGAAATATTTTATGGAGGGAATGACTTTGTTATAAAGCATCATTCCTGAGTTATTGAGCTGATAAAGCAAAGCACTCATTATTTTGATTGGAAATTTTAATGCCTGCCTTTTCATGCATATTTCCATAAGTCCTGTAGTAAAAATGAATTGTCTGCATTTCTAAGTAAGAACTAATAAACTGCTTGTTTTTAATTAATACATTTAAAAAATATCTAAAGTAAATATACTGATATATACCACATATAAATATACTGTATATAATCTTTAATCTTTTTTGAACTCTAGTTTGAGTGGTTGATATTGTGTTTGATGTTACACTAGTTATTTGAAGATTCTTGTACTTTTCTATTAAATATGTTTTCTGATTATTTTCTAATGCAGAAAAATAACTAACTTGGCCATTTTGACCGGATACAATGGTGACTGGTCTCTTACTTTTGCATATAAGGGCAATTTGGGGTGCATCCTTTGCAAATGGCATGCAAACAAGGTACTAGTGTGTGGGCACTTGTTTGCACATTGAAGCTAAATCCTTCTTTGCACACCAAGCGACCACTAGTTTGGACATTTTATGGCAGTGAGTTAGGTGGTCAAACAACAAGGCCAGTGTTGTTTTACTGTACTCTGTTAGAACCACTGGTCATTCAGTCCAACAAAAGTAAGTTATTTTGGTTGAAATAATCCAGGCCAATCTTGGCCCGTGTCATATAATTGTTTTGCCAATGGGTTTTTAACATTTTCTGTTTTGCATGACTGGCAAATATTGGACAACAGGTCAGCTTACAGACTTGATACATCAGCAGGACATTGGTCATTAAGCCTAGCTGTTTCCTGCAGTATTGGCAGTGGGCATTGAGTGTGTTAATCTGTGTTTGTCCCCTAATCTGAAGGTGAAATGGCTCCTACGTGCCTCTGCATAAATTTTGGGCTCCCGATAGCACATTAATGCTGAAACTGGTTGCTTGAATAACGAGCTGTCAGCTGGAAAGCTCAACCTCAGTCTGGCTGCTCTGTTGCTTGTCACTTGTTAAATATGATCAGTTTTTACTCGTCCTCTCTCGGAGTTTCAACCTCTTTGCTCTCTCTCTGGGCATGTGGCACACTTAGTATGCAAAAGCATAAGCTTTTCTAAATGGATCTCTAACCCTTAGCACTGAGTGAGCTGTTTAGTTTGAGTCAGAGCTTAAGGAAACTGGGAGAGTTTTGCTGATGCCATGCGATTTGACATGTAGCTGTTGATATTAAGTCTTTTTTATTGTCTACTATCTCACAATGGAATTATAAAGATATTCAGTGGGGGAAATGTATTCAACACATCAACTTTTTTTATTAAACATATTTCCAATGCAGCGGTTCACATGAAATGTAGAACAGACATTGGTTTAAACTCAATGAAGCTACACAGCTAAAGAAAACAATGTTCTAATCCATAAAAAACGATGGCAGGCAATAAAGTGGGGAAAAAGTATTGAACTCAGTAAGGAAAAGAGCTAAACCGCCTGGTTCCACTAACTGGTTCTCCTAACTGTGACCGGTCCTACCCAGTCTCCACTGCCCCCACACATCCCACCCAATCTCCACTGCACCAATCCATCCCACCCAAACTCCACTGCACCAACACATCCCACCCAATCTCCACTGCCCCCCCCCCAATTTCCACTGCCCCCACCCACCCCTCCCAATCTTCACAGTCCCCACCCACCCCTCCCAATCCCCACTGTCCCCACCCATCCCTCCCAAATTCCTCTGCACCCGTCCATCTCCCCAGTTCCCCCTGCGTGAACCTGTCCCCCCAATCCCCCCAGCGTTAAACCATCCCTCCAATCTCCACTGCCCTCACCAATCCCCCTGCACCCATCCATCCGTCCAATTCCTTCTGCATGGACCTATCCCCCAAATCACCCTGCACCCATTCCCTTCAACCACCTTCTCACCCATCACCCCATCCTCCCACCTGGAATCTTAAAGATTTACACTGTCAATGTAAAAGAATGGACCAAAATCCCACCTGAACACTGTGAGAGACGAGCTTCTTCATATACGAAGATGTCAGTGCAAAGTCCTCCACCAAGTATTCAGTAAGTCAGCGTTCTACTAAATAAGTCAAATCCTCTATATGGTTCTTTTCAGAACCCTTTTGAAAATGCCTCTACACAGCACCAAAAGAGTTTTTCTACTGTTACAATCTCAAGCTTGTAACTATAGAACAACCCTTTTGGTTCTATGTAGAAGCCTGTTATAAAACACATTCCCCATCAAACTGAAGAATCATTTCACAAAGCAAAGAATCTTTTAAGCATTATCATTTTTTTTGATTGTCCATGGTTCTATATAGAACCAATGCTTTACAAAATAGTGTAGCAGTGGCTCAAGTTGATCCATTACAGACTTGTAAGCACGGCTTTGCCGTCGTGTATTCTGCAGGTAGGAGTCTCTAAACCTTTCCTAAAAAGACAGCTGCTTGCTAACAGTCCTTATTTCAATGCCTACACCAAAGCTTTCAGTAGGTGGTATTGCAGCCATGGGTATCATTATCTGCCTGTGGAACACTCTCATTTGCACATTGCTTGGCAGTGAAGAGGAGGTTGTGAGTCGTATCTCTGTGCCTGTCTGGTCCAATTAGGTAGTACCTAGAAGCCAATGGGAGTTGACCACTGCCATAATAACCCAAATCGATCTTAAAGCAGTTGAAAATAAGGCCTCTGTTCGGCAATAACCAGTTCATCTGTACCAGTTCTCTGCGGTGAGAATGCAGAGCTTTGAAAGAAGCTATAACTTAACAACACTCACTAAAGGAATTGATCCTGATGGGCCTCATCCTCAACACCTGCTAATTTGATGTTTGGGAGCTCTGAGAGGAGGAATAATAGTGTAGAGGTCTAAAGGTCAGACAAAGTAGTAGTACTTTCAGTTGGAGGTTTTCTGTAATAGCTTTTTTGCCATCATTTGGAAAGATGATTGCAGCTGTATTTGGTAATTACAGTGTAACATGGTAGTAATTACATAGTATTTGGGGAAATAATGCTGTCCTGCCTTATATACGATTAGTTAATTAGATTGCGTAACAATTAAATAATTGGATTTACAACATACTTAGCAATTTGCTTATGTACTTATGTATACTCGCCTCATATGTGGTTAGGACAAGCCTATTACTCACCAGGCCATAAATATTTGTGCCACAGCATTTGTGTGGAAATCAACAGGTTCAGAAGTAATTGGACAGTTGGCTGCATTGCTGTTTCTAGATGTGTCATTCCCTTATTATTCCAAGTAGAAGTAAGCAGGTAAAAGGTCTTGAGTAGATTTCAATTGGGAATCTCAATGCGAAGTGCAAGAAGTCACTGGAAAATCAATAGGAACTGATCAGAGAGGTTGCAAAAACTTTTGGTTTGGCCAAAATGAAACCCCAAAAAGCCAGGAAGACCATGGAAAACAGCTGTGGTGGATGGCATAAAAATGCCACTCCCCCCTTTTCACAACAGTTGACCTACAACACCATCCAGGAGGTCGGCATAGCTAAGTCAAAATCAATAATTTAGCCCAAGCAGAGAGTTTTCCGCAAGGTGTCAACCATTAGTAAGCCTCAAAAACAGGAAGACCAGGTCTAGAAGACCGCTTCTGTTACAATACCTGGAGCAACAACCTAACATAACCAGAATAACATGCAGAATAACAGGGAGAGAAAGATATGGAGAAGGGACAAAACTGCACATGATCTGAAGCATAAAACCTTATTCGTCAGTGGTGGTGGAGGTAGTGTTCTAATAAAATGAAGGGAGTAACTTTGCAAAATTGCTTGCTAATTTACATTCTCTGGGTCTTTCCAGTTGCACTGAGCCTACCAGTTGACCAATTCTGACTTAGCAGATGCACACGAATGGCTAAAGTTGGTCTTAGTCAAAGAATTATCCATCTTGCGATACAGCAAATATATTGTATCACAGTACTTTGACATTTTCATCATACACCAAATGCTCACAACATAACGGAGATTTAGTAGGTTGAGTTGCAACCGACACAATTTGAATCCGTAGTACCACATATAAAAATAATATAACTTCAATGATTTTCATTCAGTATTTTGCAAACTGCACTGCACTAAATACAGTCAAACTGGCCTATTATGCTCACTTTGTAATAAAACATATAGTCAGCCAGTGTTTTAAAAACATTGGGGATGTCCATGAGATTCTCAGGAAAGCATAGCTAAAGTTAAGTGACCCTTATTAGTCCCACAACTGGGAAAAGGGTGACCAGAGTGGTGGGCAGCCCTATCCACAGCACCCAGGGAACAGTTGGGGGTTTGGTGTCTTGCTCAAGGACACCTCAGTCATGTAATGTCAAGTGTTGGGGATCGAACCAGCAACCTTCCGGTCACATGTCGTTATATTGCCCACCCCTAGCCATGGTATTGGTTGGAATAGTTCCAGCATCAAGATAAATGTTCCTGAATTTGTTCATTTTTGCCCTTAGACCAAATACATCCAAGATGTAAGATGTGATTGGTGTCTGATGTTTGCTTCTTTAGTTTTGCACTGGAGTACAAGACTAATAGCTGAAAAGGATCTGAAGGTTGTACCCCACCGATTAACACTGAAAACCATGCCTAAATCATCACACGTTTCCTCAAACCGCCTCCAGCCATTAAGTAATCCCAAATAGACTTCCTTGTTTGGATTCTGACACCGATACGAAGAAAACATCAGTACTCATAAGAGATTTTTGTCCAGTTTAACAGATACAGTGTAAGAAACCACTTAAGCAAAGAATTCTCTCATTGAGAAGATCATGAATAGACTAAATGAAGTGTGAAGTATATTAAAATCGCATGGACTTCCCTGCATGTTCTAAGTTGTCAGCACAGTTAATCTCACTGCTTAGGATCTACACCCTGAATACTGAGCGTTTTTGTTCTTGCCTGTCATTTTTATATCCGCTCATAATTATTTGTATCTATAATGGAGGTGAGTTTTCGTCATTCCGTCTGTAGCTGTGGGCCAGTCTGAGTCTGATTAGCACTTTTCTGGTGGACAGACAGTTGAAGCAGGACAGAAACCCTGCCAGCCTCTGAGTGTCAGAACACCATGTTCCTCCTGGCTGCATGTTACAAATGAGCATTTTGCTGTGCTTCGGTTTCACAAATCAAATTACAGCATAGTAGATTCTGCTGTGCTAATGCACTGGAACACACTGGCAACCAAGTTTCGACACACTTTTTAGCTCTAAGGCTGGACGCTATCTGAATATAGTTCTCTACATTATTATGAATATTAAAAAGCAATTCTGCCATTATTACACATTTCTATGTACAGCGGTTGTTGAGAGGTAAAGTCATTCAGAGCGGTTTGGTGTGAAACGGTTCACTGTCCAGACTCAGATTTCTTTACAGTGGTGGTGGTAGGAAGCAAGGGTTGCCATGTCTACAGCACAAATGTAGCCATTTTATTTACCATCAAAACCACCACTGTCTTTTGAGTTTGCCTATCAAGGAAACACAGCCTTTGCACAAGTCATGGTGCTTTATGATCCAGCTGTTGTTGGCCACAGCCACGCCGTACATAATTGGGGTTTTTTAGCAGGTCGCTAAGCCTCAGCTCACGTCTCACTCTCTCAGCTGTCAGCTCCCGACTGTCTTTCTGCTCTACACACACACTCCAGCAGCACTGCTGTGTCTGATCCACTCAGACCAGCGCTACACACACTAACACCGTCAGTGTTACTGCAGTGCTGATAATGATCCACCACCCAAACAGTACCTGCTCTGTGAGGGTCCATGGGGGTCCTGATCATTGAAGAACAGGCTAACAAAGTATCAAAGAAGCAGATGGTCTACAGTCTGTAACCGTAGAGCTACAAAGTGACTCTATCCAGAAATTGAAGCTGATAAAATGGACACTGAGCGTAGAAACAGTCATGGGCTGGAGGTTAGGGAACTGGCCCTGTGACCGGAAGGTTGTCAGTTTGATCCCCAGTGCCGACAGTCCGTGACTGAGGTGTCCTTGAGCAAGACACCTAACCCCCAATTGCTCCCCAGGTGCCATGGATAGGGCTGCCCACCGCTCTGGGCAAGTGTGCTCACTGCCCCCTAGTATGTGTATTCACTAGTGTGTATGTGGTGTTTCACTTCACAGATGGGTTAAATGTGCAGGTGGAATTTCCCAGTTTGTGGGATTAATAAAGTATCACTTAACTTGAGGTGGTCGGAATGTCTGATAGGTGTATATCGCCTTGTGGTGGACCAATAGAGCTGTTGTAGCCTTTGAAGTGAACACTATAATAATCAGTTTAAAGCAAATAATTTAAACATTTTTGAAATTATATGTTTGATTATCATTTCAGGGTCGTAGTTAGAACACAAATACATGTAATGTTCTGCAGCGGGAGTCATGGTGACTAAGAGCTTCCTAGAAAAAATCCCTCTCCCTCCAAATCACATTATATAGACATCTAAGAGTAACTAAGCTTTGGAATTAGGACATGATGTCATCTTTCTGGCTTCTTTAAGAGAGCATGGTGGCCTTGTTGAGCAATTTGTTTTCACTTTCTGATGGTTATGGAACAAAGTGAACACGTACCTGGAATGACTAAACATAACGATTCAAATGTAATCCAACATTTCATTGCACAGTTGTTCCATTTGTAGTAAAGATGACCCTGTTCATCTGCTAATGCCTCCTGGGTAGAGTGGAAAATAAAGTGGTTTACCCTTGAATTTGCTAGACCTCGGTGTCTCTCCAGTGAGGATGAGTGGTGGTAAATGGCTGCAGGTTTATTTCCAGGCTGTAAATCACCTGATGCTGTTCATTTCCCCTCTAAGCTCAGGTGGAAAACACGGCAAGCTTGCTAGTCCCTCACTCCTCACTATTTACTGATCAGATAGTGGCTTCTTGAGATTATAGACTGTATTTAGAACACAGCCTTTTTTCATTGTTATGGTAGTATTATTGAAATGTGATAAAAATGTCTAGATCAATAGCCTTACTGCCCAGTTGTTAATCTTAAGACTTCTAACTGAAGACTATATATATATATATATATATACACATACAGCACTGTGTGAAAGTCTTAGGCACCAAAGACACATTTTCAAAATGTATTTATTTGTGTAGTTTGTGTTTATTTATGAGAAAAGTGTTAATATGTGAATACACAAAATGTATAGAATATTAATTAATAATGATTTTATATATATATATATATATCTGCCCTGCGATGGACTGGTGACCTGTCCAGGGTGTATCCTGCCTTCCGCCCGATGACCACTGGAATAGGCTCCACGCCACGTTCAAAGTGCCTTAAATCCCCTTTCTTCCCCGTTCTGATGCTCGGTCTGGACTTCAGCAAGTTGTCTTGACCACCTCTTCATGCCTAAATGCACTGAGTTGCGACCATGTGATTGGCTGATTAGATATTTGTGTTAACAAGCAACTGAACCAGTGTACCTAATAAAGTGGCCGGTGAGTGTTCACTATATAATGAATAGTGATTTTCTGGATGTTAGTGTGTTTGTTTACCCATCTCCAAGCCTCTCCTCGAGGAAGCCCAGTATTATATGTAGTTATAAAGCAGCTCCTGGTTTGACCAATCAGTGCTCAGTAAATTGAGCTCATGATGTAATTGATGATATTAATGAGTCTCTGTGGCGGCTGTGAAGGAAAAATATGGACCCAAGAAATTCTTGTTACTTAATGACCCCCCACTTTTTTTTATGTGGTGTCCCTAAAGGAATACCTATAAAAGGAATACCTATAATTCCCTTTGGGAACCAGCCACTGGACCAATATTATACGCTGCCACCACCTTTAAATACCCGGTCTGGTCCGGGTGAGCCCGATAACACACCTGCACACACAGCAAGTATAAATAGTCTCCATATAACAGTCTTTATTAACAATCAAATGTGTTAAAACATACAAGGGCTAACATTTAGTCCCTCAACAGTCCAGGATGTAAATTTCACTGCAACACGTGCCACTCTTTCCAAAATGTAAATATCTCACACCAGACTAACACTGCACTCACACACGCTTGTGATAAAACACTTCGATACACCCTGTACTGTGATTGACGAGGTCGATAGCCCTGAGCAGTTAAATAACAATACACTACATACAACACACACACACACACACACTCACACACACATTCACACCTACAAAATTTAATAAAAATATTCCAGACTTCCCTCGCCGGGTGGCCGTCGAGACCCCCCCGTGGAATCCCGAAGTCCGCTGTCGTCCAGATAATATTGGCCCTCCTCCGGTCAGCGTCTCGCCCAGATTTTATTAATTAAATAGTCACCCAAAATAACAGCTTAGTTCATCGCACAAAGTTCACAAAAGTCTTTCAACCGCGTTCCAGCTGCCCCATTCTACCACGGGTCCTCAAACTCTTTGACGAAACGCCACCACAACAAAGCCCCGAAAGCAAAGATGCTTTGCCATTTCTTTCAGTCTATTCATCATAAGGGCAACAGGGCAATAGACCGTTTTAAATTTGATCAAAAACTGAAAAATGTGTGAAAAAAGTGAGGTTTTGTTCGGTTACCAATCATACATAGATCAATTACATAGTTGTTACCATGTAATATAATTGTTATTACTATGGAATGTGTAAGTTTTGAAGTATTATATAAACAGAAATGAGCTAAATAAACAATAAACGACTTTCTACACCTGCATTAACTTTAATCATTAGAACCGAATGATTACAAGTTTGTTAAGTTTGTTTTCCTCTTCTAGTCTGATTCTTGTTTTCATTGGTCAGATTTTAAAAAAAAGTGTGGAAATGAACGGAATATAAGAAAATATAGTATATATAAATATATACAGTTATTAAATACTGTGTTAAATACTTATTTCTGATCTGTGGGCCGAATTGAGGCCTCCTCTGTGTTGTTCTGTGTCCTATATGATCCTCCGAAGGTGAAAAGTGTTCAGCTCTCTATTGTCTCGTCTTCACTCTCTTGCTCTCTCTCTCTTTCCACAGGTAAGTTTGCTGCTCTTTACCTGATCATGTGCCTGAGTCACAGTGGAGGGAGATGGTCTTGTGGACGGGCTTCTGAGGGGATGCAGTAAGATCAGCCTGGTATCCAGCTCTTTCATTCTCACTGGCTTTGACTATAAACAGGGTGGAGTTGTCTGCTGATGGGAGCAATTATGGGTGAAAAATTGGACTCAAGAATTGGTGTTTGATGGGATGCCGGCTGGATGACTTGATTCTGGTTTGTGTGCTTTACACGGCTGTTTGTGTGTAAAATGGTCTTTTTGTCAGAATGCCAGCTCACAACAGAAATGAGGACTGTGGCCAGTGTTTCAGATGTTTGGATGCTGTTTAATATTTAATATCTTCTCTTAGACTCAATCATAAATATCAGAAATCCGCAGATACATTTTTCGCTGCTGTCGGTACTTTACGTTTAATGCAAGTCAATGGAACCAAGTTATTTCCACGTTTTTCCAAGTCATTTTGGCCCGTATCGTTTGCTCCATTCATCATGAAATGTACACACAATGTAAAGGGCCCCAGGCGTTTTCAGACTATTTAAAAAATTAAGAAATGACAAAAATCGAGATTCGAAGTTTTGTTCCGACAGCAGCAATTCACCAGAGCAAGCTTTGCCAATGGTCCACTCACAGCTTTTTCTGGAAGATGAGCTTTTCTCTACATTTGAGCCAAACATCTCAGGTCTTAGAACACCTGCGTTCATGACGTTGTAAATGTTTGTTCCTAACCATATTTTGAAGGACGTTACAGAAGGATCTCCTCATAAGCTGCTCATAGCTGGATTTATGATTTAACTACGGACTTTTTTTTTTCTACCAAATCACCTGAAATTTTTTTAGTAACAGCACTGAATTTTTATTTCTTTCTTTCTTGGATTTTACTTTATTTTTTATCACACAATGAAACAAACATTCTTCTGTGTTGTCCTGACAGGTTGACATCACCGTGTAAAGAGTTCTGATTGTTGACTCAGGTGTTCTGGGCCTGATCCCACATGCACGGGATCATTTCCTAATGGCCTTTAATGGCAATCATCAAGCCAATACCCGCTAAGAAGCAAAACCATCAGGTTGTTTATTCCTAATGGCTCTTGAAACACAGATACGTTGTGATGACATACTGTTTTGGTGCCCACAGCTTCGTCTGCTTGGTGCTTTCCTACATTGTCAAAAGTTATGACCAACTTTGTTGAGCAACTTTCTAGGACGTTGTAGTAATCGGTTCTGTGTTGACTGATTTCACAACCTCCTAGAGTTGTAATAAGTTCTATTTTAAGCAGTACTACAGTTTTTGATATTGGGTTCTAATCGCCTTCAGCTTGGCTTTCATGAGTTTCAGCTGTGAGCCTTTTTGTTTTTTCTGTGAATAAATCCGTCGTTGCGGCAGGTTTTATCGTGCAAGTTTCCATATTTAATTACCTTATTATCAGTACAACAAAGTTTACATATATTCAGTGTAACTCTTGTTACCCAACAGTACGTTTCACTGTTTTTCCTCAAAAAAAATGACAAAAACACCGTCGTGGAAGAGCGGCACTGATGTCATCAATAGGCTCGATTGTTGTGCAAAACTTCCAGAAAGAAAAAAAAAAACTAACTATTTTTAAGAATATCAATAATCACCTAGCAAAGATTTGGTGGGATATGTATTGCCTTAAAACTATCCTGTTTACCCCGCCTGAAGTTGGGCTGATATTGACCCTGCATGCAATCTTCAACTGAAAAGGGCCAGGCTAGGCTAAATGGAACTTTTCTATGGGGAGGGTTTGGGACATCTGGGCTTTCTGTTGAACGTGGCAGCTTCAGGCTTTGACTTTGACTCAGAGTGGCCTGGATTTCCCTCACTTTTGACTGCATGTAGGGCACTACCTTGGTGCTGGACTGTTCTTATCTTATCATAATACTACTGGGCTGAAGTGTCAGACTTTTTGAACGTAGGAGACGGTGGCATGAATCTACCTTTTGCTTTTTTGTTGTTTTTTTTTGGAACAATCCCTGAAAATGTGGTTCCCTTAAAGAGAAAGTCATGCCTGGCTATTTTGACATGTTGCACCAAGTCCATGTCCAGGCCAGTTTAGAGAAAAAAGCGAGGACAACCCAAATATGATGTCTCTGGATGTAATGCACAGTCGGTACTCTCCACCTCAACCCCCGTGAAACTCTCAAGCTAAAAACTATATGAAACACTTGGTTGTGGAACGACCATAAAATCACATAATATTAAGCCAAAATTCACTCAGGAGGTGACAGAAGAAAAACGATGGCACCACAAGCTCTGGTAAAGCGAGAGGGCATGAGATCAGCTCATGAATGAAAACCCCTCTGTTTGAAAAGTACCTTTCCTAGTATATTTGTCGGGAATATTAACTTAATTAAGTTATTAGTCGTTAACAGTCACAGACAGCCTACTGCAGCTCTGGTTTTCCCACTTTATTGGTGTTTCTACTGATTGTTGGTTTGTTTTGTTTTCTCTATTTGCATATATGAAAATATGTTTGAAAAGATACTACATAGTTTGTAAGGAAAATGTGGAAGATATCGCCAGAAACCCTTCAGTGACTTAACAAGTGGCATCCTCTGAAGATCACATTAGAAAGTTGGCCATTTATTGCCCAGTAGTCTTCTTCCACTGGCATCCCATTTCCAGAATTGTCCATTATCCTATTAAATTATGAGGATGTATTAGGAGCTAATGGGAAAAAGCCCAAAACCATGTCACTTAAAACGATGGGCAAAACTGTTGAATATTCATGAGGCCTGACAGGCCATTTTCTCCAATGCAAGCATGAATATTCATGAGTAGCATTTTTGTTTCAGAGCAAATGTTTGATGCCGTTGATTCATATAAAGTGGTTCATGACTCATTAAAAGCAACAGGGATTAAATTAATATGAATCTGACATGTATACGTTTATGGAAATGAACCGATGATGCAATGTAGATGATTACAAATGAAAAAGAACAACAGAGTGACTGAATTAACCAACCCTGGGATCCAGATTGACTTTTTGTATGTATGCAAACCCTCATAACAGCGTTATTTTCCTTGGTCTTCCGAATGTTTTAACATCATGATGTTCTTTCTGTATTTATTTGCCACTATAAATGCAAGTAGAATAAAAAAGCAATAAGAAATCTCGGCATAAATCATTTTTCATTGAAACCAGCAAATTCTGTCAAAATTCGAAGCTTTGGATCCTTTCTGCATTTGCGTTTCATTAGTAGTGTAATGATTTTCCAATTCCACAGTTCAGACCTCAATCTTTGAGCCACAGATCAGTTTGTTCCTTCTTTTGTAACTTTTTTGCTGCTTATTTTTGGGAGTAAAGAAGAAAAAAATTGGGGTTTTATGAAATCACCAACAATTAGGAACACTGAAGTTGACATAAAAGCCTAACTTGAAATAAAAAAGTTTTGTTACATTAGTAAAGTAATGAGGGCTCAAGCATCTGCGGCAGCGAGTTGGGGTTTGGGAGGTTTATAATACTGGGGCATTTGTACCTTATAAAGGATAACGACTTATTTTAATGAAAAAAAAACAGCAAACCATGTCTTTTGACCACATAATTGAGCCTGCTTAAACAGAATGCAAATCTATTTCAATGCATATCTGTGTGACATCACATAAATGCTTAATTAATTACATTAAAATTGTATAATGTAAATGAAATGTGCATATATTTTCTTAAAAGTTACATTTAGTCAACCTAGAAGACACCCCTACCGCTTTTTCTTAGAAAACCAGGCACACCGCAAATAATCCAGTCACCTGCAGAGCACTTTCCAGATAAAACACCCCTCCACTTCCATTTCAGAGAACCAGCGGAACTGTAGGAGTAGAGAAGCTGGAAAGGTTTGATAATGAAGGCGAGGACAGCTGATAGACAGCATGCCACTTCCTGGCAGGATCAAACACGCAGCTGTTACCCTCAACACCTCCTGCAATCACCACACATGCATATAGTTAGAGTGGTAAAAAATTTGGACTCACTTCAAATGTTAATTATTCTAATTGTCTTGTTTTATTCAGTAATAACCTACACGGTGTGCAATGCTGTGCAAATATCAGAGAACACCGATTTGTTTATTTCATTTCCAGTCCATTTAGAACGAGTGTCAGGAGAAAAAGCAGATGATGTGCAATTGGATGCAAAAATTATGTACTTCTTTTTTTTTATTTTATTTAATTTTTTTGCAAATGCTAACAATTTCTTTATATTTCATTTGCTTCAAATGCATCACAGCATGTTTGCTGATACTTTTTATCAAGCTTTTCTTGTGTTAAGAGATGGCAGAACCCCATATTTGAATCATTTTTAATTTGCAATAAACCCACAAATGTAATAAGATGTTAAATGTAGTCAACCTGAAAAAAATTCAAGTAATCTTATAAGGTATTGCATCATCACTGTAAATATTGCATTGCATTTTCAGTTAAAGCATTTTATCCCATTGTTTCACAAATGTTTACACAACAAGTTTTGGGCTTTATAATATTTAAGCAAGTGACAAACTTATACTTATTTACTTATTTCTGAAATGTAATGTATAAAATCTACCGCACATTATCAGTGATATTCATGTCAAGGCTTCTGCTTGCAGTTCTTGAAGTACTTCATGGTGGATTTTGAGGTATGTTTTTGATCATTGTCTTGTAGACGTCAGCCTCATATCACGTTCAGTTTCTTAACTTATTGTGCAATGTTTCCTTTACCATTAACAGCAAAGTATAAGAGATCCACCCCCATGCTTAGCAGTTGTCACGGTGTTCCTTTCATCAAATGCTGCCGTTCTCCCCCCCCCCCAAACTTACTTTTGGTGAGTTCCATCTTAGCTTGTTTCCAAAACGCCTGTAGCTCATCTAGATGTTTTGCATCGTTCACATGTTGACGTTTGTGATGAGGTTGCAGGTCAGATTTTCCATGCACTTCTTCTCTTGGTCTTCTAGATCTTGCTCTTGACATTTTGGGTAGTAGAATGAAATGAAAGCACTATTTTATCCTTTTATAGTTTCCCTTCCAGTTTTATCTTCAGCCCCTCAGCTAGGTGATTAGAGGAGGCCAATGTTGAGTGTTCACAAAAAGTTTGAAGAGCCAGAGAATTGATTGTGCTCTGGAAGCAGCTCCTAATGATCTGCTTAACCAGTCCTAAAGAGTCAGTTAAGATCAAATTAGTTCATATATTTGTAACTGTTTTTTTTTTAAATATGTAATTTTCAATCATTGCAAATGGATGATATGCGTGATATTATTCAAATCCATGTCCAGAAGTAAATAGCACTTCAAAGTTATGCAGTGGTCCATCCTCAGCTGAAATGCTCTGAATGCCGTGGATGCATGTGGGATTACTAGTTGTTGATTTCCAAATTAAATGCTTTCTGCTGTCGAGCTACATTTGGCTCCCAAAGGCTAAGGCTGCTGTACAAATCCATGATGAATATTAATACCATGTCTCACTGGATAGACTCAGCCAGATGGAGCGGCTTTGGCCTTCAGAGCTCACGAGGAATATTTCTGGAGCTTCACAGCAAAGCCACCCATGATGACCCTGGAGATTCACTAGTTACAATGGGCAGACATGAAAGAAAGGTCCAATCAGAGCCCCAAGTCGGATCAGAATTCAGCATTTTATTTGGGATTTGATCTGTAATGCTGCTCATGGTCAAGCTTGACTGCGGAAGGAGAGCTTCTGTCAGACTGAACGTCTATTTTCCGTCTTTCTGGAGCATCTGTTCAATAAAACATGCGTCTTTGGTTGGGAATCAGCAGTGATTCCTTCAGTATCTGCTTCTGTCTATAGCTCTGGATGTCCAGTTGTCCATTAATAACTCAGTGTTTGCTCACATCTGCTTGGAGATCAAAAGTCCTGGCTCTGTACCAGTCTTCCATATTTCATCCATTTGCCACAAGCTCCTTATCAGCCATGCTAGGCAGGGTTGTGTTTGTATGTGCCTGAGTGAGAGACTCTGGTTTTCTTTTGCATCTGTCCATGTAGCGTGACAGCGTATGACACCCACATGAGGACCAAGGAGACATCATATTCACTTTGAGATGATATAAAGCTCCTTCACTTTCTTTTGGGCTGAAAGGAGAGGTTTATCACAGCCAAAATACCCAGCAGCTCACATCCTACGATTTGGTGCTGCCACTACCACAAATGCTACCAGAATTATAAAAAGTTAGGCGTCCATTGCATGTAGTATGAGAGCAAAATAAGAAGTTATTTTTACAATGTGGCTTTTTAAACAATATACTTAAGAAAAAAAAGTTTATAAATTATTATTCTTCACAAAACTTCACAAAATAATTTTTCAACATTTCTATCTTAATTTTTCTCACAAGGAGGTTTGTGATGTTCTAGTGATATTCTTAAAAAAAATAGAATTTTTTTGTAATATTAAAAGTGTCTGTAAGAATTGATAGGTTAAACCTCTTAAACAGCATCCTTGGATGAGATTACAAAATAACATAATAAACCAGGGAGCATTTTTCATTTTGGCTATATTTTTTTAACCGTTAGTCTGATTTTGTTTTACCTTTCATTTTCCTATTCCCATGGGTGCTGATGGTACATAATCCTGTAATGTGTAGAATGTAACCTACATAAAAAAAATAATAATAATCTTAAGAAAATAATTTAGACATTTTTTTTTAAATGTATCATTTTTTCCCACAATGTTACCTCAAGGCAGCATGCCCCAAAGAGAAGGTGAGGGCTGGTTTTATGAAAGATTTCCTAAGAAATATTTGTTGTAAGGTCGTTTGTAAGAAAAGAAAAAAAAAAAAGTACGAAGGATCATAAGACAAATATCATATATCTTAATGTCTTAAAGTTTTGAGGTTTTTAAGCAAATTTTTCACAACTCCAGACCTCAATTTTTCAAAGCCGAATAAAAGGGTGTGTGTGTCAGCGGGTCCTTCTGGCAAGGCAACATTGTAGTGTATGGGTAAAAATGATACTAAATCCCAAAATTCCATCTTTTATTTTCTATACTGTTTTCAAAGAAACCATGATACCTGGATGAATCCTGGATGTCTATATTTGTTTTGAAATATTTAGAATGCATTTAAGCAATTTCTAATAATATACAAATATAATATAAGAATACAAAAAAAAAAGTCTTGATCAGCTTTCCTCTCAGATAAATCACTACATGAGCCTACACGCAGTGGACAAATGTCAAAATGTGTGAATTTTTTAATTTTATTTGTAATAACAAGTTTTTTTTTTCTTGTTGGAATAATCAAATGCCTTTTATTATGCAGATATTGAAATAGCAAAGATGTAAAATACCCATCCTTACTTCTGATTCTAATGAGTGATATGGAATTAACTGCTGGCGGAACAAAACCTTGCATCTCCGCTTTAGTCATTTTTCTGTTTTTGACCAATTTTGAAAATGCCTCTGGCCCTTTACATTGTGTGTAAGTGTCATGATGAATGGACCAGAACAAGTGGTCCAAAATGACATGGAAAAAAGTCTGGTTCCCTTGACTTTTATGAAAAGTCAAGGAAGTTTTTTCCTTCTCCTGTAAAGTTACCATTTCAGAGATTGAAGGTTGTGTCCCAACAACAGGGAGTTGTTCTCTACAGAACACATCGATTCATTAGCGCAAACACACCATTGTGAACAGAAATCATTGTGAGGACATTCGCTTGAACTCTAACCTGCATTATAAGGATAGTGATACTCATGAGGACCCGATCTTCACTAACATAAACAGAGTCAAGGCTGGAATAAATCTTTACCAGACAGCTAAAGATGAAACATTGTTCCTAGTGCTGTTTACAAGTGCCAGCAGCTGGTTCCCATAGAAAACAGTGATGTGCACAGTGTGCTATACTGTGCCTGCTCTGCAGATAAGCTGTGATTTTCACCGTCGTGAAAATGCAGTATCCTAATCCAGTAGCAAGCCATGATCCAAGAATTCTAACACAAAGCATGCGGAAAACAAGGCAGTGTAAATAAGTTCCAGTTAGATTCTGGCATAAATGGGGATTCTGAGCATTGTGGATTTGTTATTATTATAATAGAGCATCATCTATAGCAGAACATGTGGGTGGTATGTAGACGATGCACTGAATGGGCTGAAAAAGAAAGGGACTTTGTTTCTATTGTATTCCGAAGATTTTGCAAGTTATTTACTATCAAATAAGCCACTGCACATTGATGGAACATTTCTCAATTATAGTTTTATTGACTTAAAACTGTTCTGTTAATGAAACACTAATTGTGGTTGACTGATTACATGGCTGGGTAAACTCCCAATGAGCTAGAATGTAATTATAGGTTGATAGTATATACAGTTCTGACAGTACGTCTATATTTTCTTTTACTGACCCCTGCTGCTAATTCTGCAAGTGGTTAATAGTGCTGTAATACTGCAGTCTGGGCATTTGTCAGATTTGTCTTGGACTTGGACTGGAAAAGATTTTGGTTTTATTCCATTGTTAAGACATTAAGAAGACTTTCCAGAAATTGTGTAATTTTTTATGGTTACACCATGTTGCCTCAAGGCAACTGTAACGTGGAGCAAGGAGGCAGACGCATACGCTGAGATAAGTGATTTTTTTTAAGGGCAAATCCAGGGTCATGGTCAAAACGGTCCAGGTTCAAATAGCCGATATGGAGAGCAGGAGGGACAGACATGACAAAATGAACACAAAACCAGAACCAAACACCACGAGAATACAATACATCCAACACGATCCAACATCCAAACATCCAAACAACAAAGACCAGTTAAGACAAGAAGCAAACGCAGGGCTTAAATACAACAGGGATGATGAGGGTCAGGCGGAAAACAGGTGGCGACAATAAGGGGTAGAGTCACAAAACAAGGGGCCGGACTAGGAAACCAAAACAAAAAAAACATGTGGACCAGACCAAAACAAAACACGAACACATGGACAGGACCAGGAGGGCCAATCGTGACAGCAACATACCCTAAAAGAATCTATGCTCACATTTGTTTTTGTTGTTTTTGATTTTAAGGTATTGGAGTTTCATGAAAGATTTCCAAAAAACAAAAAAACTTACAAGGATTTTCCATAAAAAAGTGTGTGTGTGTGGGTGGGTTCTTCTGGGGTACGTTGCCTTAAGACAACAATGATATTCCATGGAGAAATTATATAGGGCAACATACAAGAAATAGGATTTAGTAATTTTTTTTGTCTGGATATCATTTGTATTTGGACTTGTCATGATCTCGGCTGTTGTTCATTCCAAATGAAACCTCTGTCCTGGACCAGCTACCATACATTCATACACTAGCAGGTCAGATCCAAATCATAGTGTCTTTGTATGTATTTCGTATTTGGCAGCTCGGTTCAGAAAATGGCCACATTTGAGTTTGTAAGAAGAAGAAGGAGATATTAAACCACAATTTGAATCTGGTGGAGGTATTGCAATAGAATATAATTATGTGGAATGTAATCATATAAAGATAATCATACACTGATTCTAATTCAAGACTAATTCCGTTGCCCTAAGTCAATCTGTAGTGATAAAGCTCATTTTTTAGATACACTAACAAACAAACTCAAGGGCTCGTGTTTTAGGGGCCTTGATCAGCTTTACTCTCATTTGGACTCATTTGGTCTTCACTTGGTCTCATCCACCTTTAGACTTGATCTTGACTCAATCTTGACTAGCCTATGCCTTGGACTCGTCTTGGACTCAACAAGCAATGCTTGGACTCTTACATGCAATGCTGTACGCTCTTAAGGAACACTCAAAGAACCATTTACAAGCGTTGATGATTGACGGAGAATACGTTCTAGTTGGTTCTGTTTGGAGCCTCTATAAAGCATCTGAAATAGGTTCTTCAAAAAGATTCTATATAGAACCAAATCCATCAGATTTCTTCATCAATCTCACAATGCAAAGAACCTTTAAAGCATTCAAATGTTCATGGTCCTATATAGAACCACTGTCTTTACTAAAGAACCATCTTTTTTGAGAATGTAGATGTCTTAATGTAGATTTGATCTTAAGTTTGACCACAGGAACCAGCACAGGAGGTTCAGTTTGGCATTCAATGGGCTACATGATCATTGAGTGTCCACTGTAATTAGTTAGCTAGGCTAAATGGACAGAAATCAGTGCTATTTCTTTGTTTCTTCCATTCCTTAAATGTGAGAAGATTGATAAGCCGACACTGAAGACAAATAGCTGATCTTGGCATTTCGTAAGCATCAGAAAGCTTTTTGGGCGATAAGCACTGTTCCTCACAGATCGAATCCCAAAAGTGTAACAGATTCTGCTTTGTCTCAACATTCGATTCGCGCACTGTAAACTCTTTGTTCAACGCAGGACGGCCCTTAAGCGGACGTGATAAGCACGGTGCTCATTTATATGCTAATTCTCTAAGGCATCAACTGCTCTTCAGTGGAGCGGAGATGGGAATCCAGAGTGGTTGAGCTGCCTGCTGTTACTGCGCTCTTTCTGAATCTGAGCCCATGATATATGGGACTTTACATGAAGCAGCATGGAATGGCTGCGTTTTAGAGCTCTGATGCCATCCCGCTGTCTCACGAGAGCTACCTGTTGGACATTATGCAGGATTATCAGTTCTACCTAATGCTTTGTGGCCATTATGGATAGTAGGGAACTTAAAACAACTAAATGAATGCATATGAATTCAAAGCTAGGAGTAGTTTCCCTCCTCTGTCCACAAATGCACTACTGTTAGTAGGTTAGGCAAGTTTTACAGGACACTTGTAAAAATGCCATTCGACCTAATTACAAACTGTAGCACACAATTGTTAACCATCTATCTGGGAGCCTTGACCGTCCAGTGGCCTTAACTTAAACTTAAAGTTGTGAAACTTTAAAGTTTCATTCACAACATTTCTGATTCCAATCGGATCCCGTTGGATAAAGAGTGCAGTTTCACATACATCCATAGGGATACTGTTGCTGTCCAAATAAATAAAGAATCATGTCCTATTGGCATATTTTTATTTTCGTACAACATTTGAGCTCAGCAGCTGCTCTCAGAGATGGGCAAATTTCATGATGAATGGACCAATAGAAATGCTCCAAAAATGTCTGAAATAAAGTCTCTTTACAAGTCAATGTGTTGCCCTGTCCTGTAAAGTTGCCCTCTTGGAGAAGATTAGATTTTTATTATTATTTTTATTTATGTATTTTTTTTTCAGACAGTGATATATCGCTACTGTCAGAAGAAAATCTTGGATCTCCATATTTGTCGTTTTTCAGTTTTTGACATAATTTGAAAATGTTTGTTGCTCTTTACATTGTGTGTAAATTTCATGCTGAATGGATCAAAAGAAACGGCCCAAAATGACTTTGAATAAATTGTAGTTCCATTGACTTGCATTAAAAGTAGAGTATATTTTTTCATTCTCCTGCAAATTTAGTAAATGTTGTTCCAACACCTGCGATATACATAAACACACACACACACACACACATATATATATATATATATATATATATATATATATATATATATATATATATATATATATATATAAATATATATATATATATTCTGCAAGTAGTAATAGTGCTGTCATACTGCAGTCTGGACATTTGTTCTACTGTCTCAGATTTGTCTTGGACTTGGACTGGAAAAGAAAGAGGACTTTGTTTTTAGTCCATAGTTAAGACATTTTCTAAAAATCCCTGATATTAAATGAATTCATACAGCGTACAATTTATTTGTCCTTTTTTAAAAATATTTCACCATGAAAGAGCTTTTTTTTTTTCCAATCATTTTCCATTGCTCCGTTGGCCAGCATAGGTTGCACAGTGCTAATTGGTACACTGCATTAGCATCATAGCTCCAGTGGAGTGTACTGAAACTCTACAATGAAAGGCCCAACTCTCAAAAGCAATTTAATTACAGTCTCCAGTGACTCATATTTTCATCCACTAAACTAGTTATCCTCATCTCTAAATGCTACCTAAAATATTTTGCCTTTTTCAGCCTTTTAACTTTCATATTGCTAATAATGTTTGCTTGCTTTTAAGAGTGCTATTACAGTTCACTGAGATTTTCCTCAATAAGTCGAAACCATTGTTTATTAACCAAACCTTCCTGGGCAAAAAGTCAAGTCAAGGGTCCTTGGAAAATGCATTTGGAATTTTATATGCTGAAACTTTACCAATGTGCTGAACTGGACCTAAGTGTTGGCAATGAGGCTGAAAACTGGCCAGTAGTAAAAAACAAACAAACAAACAAACAAAACTGTCCCAATATTGTTGCTGTCCAAAGAAAAACTCCAAAATATTAAGTTTACAGGAGAAGGCAAAAACCACTCTTACCTTTGTAAGATAATGTAAAGAGGTTTTATTCCAAGTGATTTTAGAGCATTCCTATTGGTCCAATCATCATGAAATTTTCACACAACATAAAGGACAGTAATTGTGTTGAAACTGAGTAAAAATAAAAATATACAAAAAAAGGAGATACCTGGTTTTCTTTGGACAGATTCTATGTCAATAGAATACCATTCCACACCTCTTCACATTGCATCATTATGAAGAATATAAGAATATATCAGTGACTGAGCTTAGAGATTCAACTACTTCAGTGCTTTGTATTCTGTATAAATGCACAGAATTATGTTATTAGCACTGAATTGATAGATGCAACAAGCAATTGCATATATTTGAAGAAAACAGCCTGAAAGAGGTCTAAACATGTCCTATGTTAAAGCCTGGTTTTGTATAAATGTATCGTAATGACTTGAACTAAGCAGATTAACTTGTCTAATAGGCTAAGAGCATAACAGGCTCCTCCAGTAATGTTCCATTTCATGCTATGAATTGAAATTTTTACTATAAACAATATAAAACTGGAAAATATAAACTAAAGAATATGTTACTTCAAGCTTCAAAAGTCTGTGTTTAAGTGACTGGGAAAATGAATGTGTGGCTCTGCTTAAGCTAATATAATAGAAGGCATAGAATTCAATTCATAGAAGTTCTAGGATACTAGCATCAGTGAGGTGGTTTAATTGAATTTGAATAAAAAAAAAAAGCTACAACTGTAAGGTGAAGGTTTCTGCATTCAATATTGTTCCATAACATCCATGATTTATATGACAGAAATGTAAACCATTCATGAAATACATGCAATACATGTATACATGCATTTATTTATTTATTCACACATAATAACCCCCTTAACCTTGTAAATTCACTATGAAGCATATTTATTTATGAAATCATGCCTCTACGTATTTTACCATTTTGGAGATGCAAGGTTTTCTTCTGACAACAGGCTGAAATAAGCATTCAGGCTTTTGTGCGACATTTTTTTAGGGGTGCCCAGATTTTACGTACAATTTTAATTATGATTACATTTAGAACCAGCTTTGCAGTTTGGGTCAGGATTAAGGTTGTGCTTCAAGATAAGGTAAAGTGAATGATTCATTGATATTTAATATAAAAATACTGAATGTCAGTTAAAGATGTTAAAGGTGAGTATCTACAAAACACCCTCCAAATACTTTTTTAGTTGTATCACAATACTCAAATATCCATCCATCCATCCATCCATCCATCCATCCATTTTCTAAGCCGCTTCTCCGTCAGGGTCGCTGGAGCCTATCCCAGCAGTCTTCGGGTGGAAGGCAGGATACACCTTGGACAGGTCGCCAGTCCATCGCAGGGCAGACAGACAGACACAGACAGTCACTCACACACTCACACCCAGGGGCAATTTAGCATGTCCAATTGGCCTGACCACATGTCTTTGGACTGTGGGAGGAAACCGGAGAACCCGGAGAAAACCCACGCAGACACGGGGAGAACATGCAAACTCCACACAGAGAGGACCCCGGTCACCCGGCACTCAAATATCACTGAATCATAATCAAACCAAAGCATTTCAAAGTCCCTAAATTACATTTGTTGGTTTCCGAAGCTTCAGTGACACACTAAGTAGATGTTCCACACCGTATTGCTCTTCTCCTCTTTGTTGTTTCTCTGTTTAATCCCTTTCTTTCTCTCTCTGGCCTAACTGCTCCAAATTCTAATTGCATGCCGTGTTCTCATAGACGACCATGCAAGCGTCATGATCTGATTTCTCATATTGGGTGTTTGTTTTGAGAACCAAAGGGTGAGTCGAGCTTTTGAATCAAGCTCGTGATCTACTCAGCTTGATTGAATGGGTACGTATTATTCTCTCTCGCCGTTCTCTGTGGGCGTTTGTTGTTTCAGGGGGGATAATAGGGCTGATGTGACACGGAGTGACACGCCACTTCAGTTATTCATGCTGAACGACTGTCGAAATGAAAACGTCGCTGGTTTCACCTTCGCGAGTGGAGGATTTGTTTGTGCTGCAAGAGCCGCTGTTCATCCGACTTGAGTGGAAATTAGCTTCGTTCACTGTAACGGCAAATAATTGACTATAAACAGGTAATTTAGTAATGCTGTGTTTTCAAGAAAGGACTTTGTGAGAAATTGTGCTGTCCTTAGTGTCCGTTATTGGGTAAAGATGCAGTTATGAGTACAGCAGGTATGGACAATAAGACAGTGTTAAGCTGCTCTGAGTAAAACTCCTCTGGTTAATTCATTCCCGAAAGTTCCCCTCAGTCTTAATCCAGTGTCTTCACTTCTTACTGGCTACATTCATTTCATGCATTGCTGGCTTTCAGGATTCTTGGCTTTTCTTGTATCTCCAACTACAGGTGGACAACATGATGATATTTTATTATCAGTGTGATCATTTATGTCAAAATAGTTGTCACTATGTCACTTTTCTGAGCATTTCGTGGATATTGTCAACACTAAGTATGTTTTCCTACAAACTGAGCATAATTTGGCCTGTTTAATTGGATTTAGTGCAGTGCAGTTTGTAAAATACTGACTAAAAATAATTTTTTAGTTGCATTTTTATTATTATTATACACTCATTATCAACGATGCCTTAGAAGGCACCCTAGACAAGTCACCAATCCATCACAGGGCAGACATTTAGACCTATATATCTACAAACACAATTACACTTAGGGGCAGTGAAATGTGTCTAATTGACCTGACAGAGTGTCTTTGCACTGAGGTAGGAACCCACGCAGACATTATCCGGCCAGGGAATCGAACCCAGTCCTTTCTTGCTGTGAGGCTACAGCTGCAGCTACATCTCGAGGTATGAGCAGGATTTCAGATGGGAAGACTGAACAGATGCTGTACTTGAAACCATCTCTTCTTCTTGCATCAAATCAAAGTTTTGCAGATGGCCTTCATGTGCGTGGAGCTTGTAATACACATAAGTTGTGTTGACATTTTGCAATTCTAATCATGTTTTTGAATGAATTTTAATGTAGTTTTAACTTTGAATGGCACACTATGAAAAATGGCTTATCAGTTCAGCAACAAGTAAATGAATGAACTAGTTTCTAAATAAATACTTTGAATGAACGATTCGGTCAGTCAAAGTGATGTTGGAGTTGATCAAAACTAGTTCAGTTGATGGGACTTTTCTTTTTAAGTGTTTTAAATTACAATGGATTTACAATTCAATCTACACATGTGCAAATGACATTTTTACTGGTGAACTTTATGTCTTACTAGTCAACGCTGAATTTCATGCTAAAATGCACTGTAAAAAAATTCGCTCATCAGATCAGAATTGACTTTTTACCACTTGACCTCATTTTATTTATGTTGATTTGATGACTTTTACAGCCCATAATTCTCACAGTTAAAGGTTGAATTTGAAAATGAATCATTTTTTTGTAGTATCAGTACCATTTTCTGATAAAGAAACTTTGTTTCTTGAGTAAATGTTAAAAGCATCTTTTGCCAAACAATTTACTCTTATTTGCCAGGATTTCTAGATCTATTTCTAAGAATTTTAATTTGTATTTTTTCCTTTTTTAAAATTCTTTTTTTTTTTGTTGCTTGCTCTAATTGTATACATTTTGGCAGCCAAGCTCCCTTGACATGAATCTTTAACATACATGATTTTGGCTGCTTCTTCCCGACAACACTTTTGGTGTTTTGGTATTTTTTCAGTAAAAATGTGGGAAAAAAAAACAACTTTGTATGTTCACGTTTTTGCAGTGTTTTAATTCCTTTTGTATTTAATATTTGTGTTCAAAAGTAGTGTTCCTGAAAAGTTGAGTTTGTGTTCCATCTGATGATATAAAACATCTAAATAATGTATTGCATGTCTTCAAAAGAGCAATATACGTCCAGGAGGCCACAAATATGCTTTGACCTTAAAGGGTTCAGATTCTAAAACTCCTATAAATTACAATATCACCAGAAGTATTTTTACATTAAACATTAAACAGACTCCAGTCTGATCTCTAGTGTAATTTAAGGCTTGTTCTAGGCCTTATAATAATGTGCTATGGCACTTTTATCCCTAGTAGTGGAGTGTGCTTGCCCAGTCAGCACCAAACGTGTGATTTACGTAGAATCTATTAATAATGAATGTAATTTAAAGTTGATGGCATAGTAAAATGCTTAGCTGGTGAAACTTTCAGTGTGTTATTGCTTTTCATTCTGAATTTTATTGAGGCCTGCAGTCCAGCCAACAGCAGTGCACATACTTATCCTCCTCATTTAGCAACTGTAGGTTTAATGCACACTAACTCCATTCTGCTTGATCACTCCAGTCTAATATTAGTTCCATTACTTGAATATAATATTCATCTCTTTTATGGTTTACAGCACAGTGCAGCCTAACAGCTGTCTCAAGTCTTACTAGTTTGTGCTCAGTGTAATTGAGGCTTACCATGTTATATTTCATCAGGCATTTCTACTACTTTCAAAATTAATATGTCATTTTGACTTCTTTTTATAAAAGATACAGACCCTAATGTGCTGTTACCCATTGTGTAGATGTGATATATGAAGCTAATGATATCGGGAATTTTTTTACCAGCTGATAATTAAAATTCATTCTAAAGTAATGATGTTATGTAGCCAAACTTCATGTTATGTGGTCAAATCATTAAAATTGTATATTATTATTAGCAGTAGTAGCACACATTATCAAAGCCTCTTATCCTTCTAATTAAAGTTAATTCTAATGTTATGCCACCAAAAATGAAACAGATTACAATAGTGGTTATTCTAATACTAATACAATTAGATTTGGATGTAGTTCACATGATTTATTCTTTTGTTGAATTGATAAAACACCACACATCATAATTAACCTTTACATTTCTTTGTTGATTTTCTACATTAATAACACATTTACAGTAACTGGTGTCGATTCAGATATACATGTCCAAATAGTTACATCATTAACAAACTTTCTGGTAATTTTCAGTTGATTATCAACAACATTGTGGTTAGGGTTAAGGTTAGGAGTAGATGTAAGTTTGGCCTTGAGGTTAGGGTTAGGGTTAAGGTTAAGGTTAGGAGTAGATGTAAGTTTGGCCTTGAGGTTAGGGTTAGGGTTAAGGTTAGGAGTAGATGTAAGTTTGGCCTTGAGGTTAGGGTTAGGGTTAAGGTTAGGAGTAGATGTAAGTTTAGCCTTGAGGTTAGGGTTAGGGTTAAGGTTAGGAGTAGATGTAAATTTGGCCTTGAGGTTAGGGTTAGGGTTAGGGTTAAGGTTAGGAGTAGATGTAAGTTTGGCCTTGAGGTTAGGGTTAGGGTTAAGGTTAGGAGTAGATGTAAGTTTGGCCTTGAGGTTAGGGTTAGGGTTAAGGTTAGGAGTAGATGTAAGTTTGGCCTTGAGGTTAGGGTTAGGGTTAAGGTTAAGGTTAGGAGTAGATGTAAGTTTGGCCTTGAGGTTAGGGTTAGGGTTAAGGTTAGGAGTAGATGTAAGTTTGGCCTTGAGGTTAGGGTTAGGGTTAAGGTTAGGAGTAGATGTAAGTTTAGCCTTGAGGTTAGGGTTAGGGTTAAGGTTAGGAGTAGATGTAAATTTGGCCTTGAGGTTAGGGTTAGGGTTAGGGTTAAGGTTAGGAGTAGATGTAAGTTTGGCCTTGAGGTTAGGGTTAGGGTTAAGGTTAGGAGTAGATGTAAGTTTGGCCTTGAGGTTAGGGTTAGGGTTAAGGTTAGGAGTAGATGTAAGTTTGGCCTTGAGGTTAGGGTTAGGGTTAAGGTTAGGAGTAGATGTAAGTTTGGCCTTGAGGTTAGGGTTAGGGTTAAGGTTAAGGTTAGGAGTAGATGTAAGTTTGGCCTTGAGGTTAGGGTTAGGGTTAAGGTTAGGAGTAGATGTAAGTTTGGCCTTGAGGTTAGGGTTAGGGTTAGGGTTAAGGTTAGGAGTAGATGTAAGTTTGGCCTTGAGGTTAGGGTTAGGGTTAAGGTTAGGAGTAGATGTAAGTTTAGCCTTGAGCTTAGGGTTAGGGTTAGGGTTAAGGTTAGGAGTAGATGTAAGTTTAGCCTTGAGGTTAGGGTTAGTGTTAGGGTTAGGAGTAGATGTAAGTTTAGCCTTGAGGTTAGGGTTAGGGTTAGTGTTAGGGTTAGGAGTAGATGTAAGTTTAGCCTTGAGGTTAGGGTTAGGGTTAGGGTTAGGAGTAGGGAAAGGTTTGATAAACTCACTGAACTGAACTTCACTGAACTGAATGTAGTTCAGTTGCATGTAATAGAAATTTAGTTGAATGTTACTTACAAACAGACTGAGCCTTTACGAAGCATCTACAGTGGATCCTCCAAATAACAATCAACTTAAAGTTCAGCTGCATTTAACAGATGTTTAATTGAATTTTACTTAAAAATATACTGAGCATTTACAAAGCATCTACAGTGGACCATCCAAATAAAGCAAACAATTGCTTTCTTCAAAAAGTAATAGGTGACATAATCCCATTACATGTTTTGAAAAGTACCGAGCAACTTGTAATGGATTACTTTGAGTTATTAGCCCAACACTGGACCTATCTATGCCCTGCAAAGGACTGGCGACCTGTCCAGGGTGTATCCTGCCTTCCGCCCGATGACCGCTGGGATAGGCTCAAGCACCTCCCACCCACCCCCCCACCACCCCCCGCAACCCAAGAGGAGAAGTGGCTTAGAAAATGTGTGTGTGGACCTATCTATACTAATACTGCTAGGAGTATGCACTGCTGAGCCTGTGCGGAGCCTGTAAGTCTGCATTGAAGTTACTAAAATGAAGATTCAAGATTCAAGAGTTTTATTGTCAAAGCAAAACAGTTACACTGTACAATGAAATTCTTTCTTTGCTGTTCCTCCATTCACCGAATATAATCTTAAGAGAATAAAAAAAGAAAATATAGAATAACTCTAAAAACAGTAGTAAAAAGTAAAAGTAAAAATGTACAGTATGTGCAAAGTTGAAATAAAATTAAAGTTACACGTGCGTAGGTGAAAGTATGTAGAGCAGCTCTTCATAAAGTGCATCAAGTAACAGATGTAAACAGTAAACAATACTGTTCTGTGCCATAATAGATGTAAACAGTAAACAGTAAACAATACTGTTCTGTGCAGTAATAGATGTAAACAGTGTTGTTCTAACAGCAGCAGTACAGTGTAGGTAAGGTGCAGTTATTGAGTGTAAGGTTAAGCCAGTTCAGACTGGGAGGGGGAAGAGGTAGTGAGTGAGGTATTGACCAGCCTGATGGCCTGTGAATAGAAACTGTTGGTCAGTCTTGTAGTCCTGGACTTCACCCTCCTGTAGCGTCTGCCTGAAGGTAGGAGCGTGGGGGTGTCTACTGTCCCTGATGATGTTGTAGGTCCTCCTGATGACCCTGGCGTGATAAATGTCCTGTAGTGAGGGGACGGCTGCTCCTGAGATGGACTGTGCAGTTTTGATCACACGCTGGAGAGCCTTGAATTGCTACAATCAGATGTAACAGCTATTTTTATAATGTGTATATATTTCGGAATAAGTTGTATAATGTAAATATATAAAGTAGATCTAATTTCTGTTTTCATGGGTTCATAGGGGACCTAGTCTGTTGCCTAACTTTGCCTAGAGCGAAGACCACCCCTGCCCTTGTTTGCAGAATATTTCACTGCAGATGAATACATGCTGATGTGTATGTTTGTGTATGATCATATATGGTGGTGGTGAGACAAGACAAAATGGCTAAAGCTGTTCATTTATGGTTAGAACGTCAAAAGTTCCACTTCCATTGTTGTATTTTGCTTCTATTTCTACCTATTATTGTCTTTGAGGATCGACTCAAAAAATCAAACCATTCATTTTCTGCTTCTGCATTCAAATTCGCAGCAAGACAGGAGGAAGCGACCTCCTTTAAAGGGCTTTATCCTCACGCTGTGTGTGTTTTAGAACGTACCGGAGTTTCAGAAATCCTCTGTGGATTCTCTGATATTCCAAATATAGATCTGTTTTTCGCTTCCCAATGTGTTCGGGTAGTTTGATGCTGAGAGGTTGTTGATGTTGATTAGTGTGTTGGGTGGTTTTGCTTTGATCTGAGTGAGGCGTGTCATATACAGGTCCTCTCTCCTGCCCTCTGTGTGTAAAATGCAAGTTTTGAGAGCTTCTGGATAAGATGTAAGTGCTCTCCAACTCAGAGAAGCAGACCAAGAAGACTGTTATATAAGATGATGGGCACCAAATAACATTAGTTGTGATCAGTTGATACATTTGAGCCCAGATTTTACACTATAGAGCCAATCGTCAGTGGACACCAATCCTAATTATTGGGTTAAGGGGCTTCCGCCACACCCATTGCTAACAGGTGAATAAAATAAAGCAAATTGGAGTCAATGGAGCATTGATAAACATTGCTGTGGCTTTAAATGTGGAACTGTCATAGGATGCCACCTTTGCCGCTGGTTAGCTTGTGGAATTTCCGTCCTGCTATCTTCCCAGTATCTGTCCTGGTCAACTTTACCTGCTGTTTTTGTGAAATGGAAGCATCTAGGAGCAACAACAGCTTAGTCACAAAGCAATAGACCATGCAAATCCACTGATTTGCGCTTAGCAAGTAAAAATTGTTGCTCCTCTGTTGCATCACTTACTACAGAGTTCCAAACCACCTCTGAAAGCAACATCAGCGCTAGAACTGTGCATCAAGAGCTTCATGTAATGGATTTCCATGGCGAAGCAGCTTCACAAGCCCAAAATTGCTATATGCCAAGGGTCAGTTGGTGTGGTGTAAAGCATGCCACCACTGGACTCTGGAGTAGTGGAAACATGTTATCTAGAGTGACGGATCATTAACCGTCAGATACGAGAAATCTGGGTTTGGTGGATACCAGGAGAACACTACCTACCAGCATGTATTGTGCTGGTGATAGAGTTTGGTGGAGGAGGGATAATGGGCTGGAGCTGTTTTTCAGAGTTTGGGGAATTTAGGGCCCCTTACCCCCACACCACAGAACCAGAACCTTAACCCCACTGAACACCTCTGGGATGTGCTGGAGCACTGATTGTGAGCTAGGCCTCGTCATCCAACGTCACAGATACTCTTGACTGAATGGGCAGAAATTCCCACAGACACACTCCAGAATCGTGTGTAAAAGCTTCCCCGAAGAGTGAGTGCTGCTACAGCTGCAAAGAGGGCCAACCCCATATTAATGCCCATGGGTTTGGAGTGGGATGTCCAACAAGCTTAGGCAAGTGTGAGGTGTCCACTTACTTTTGGCCATTTAATGTATCACTGTGTGCTGTGGTCCTTCTCTTTTCTTGTCAACAAACAATAATATCAACAGGATGCCAAAAAACAAATCAAAGAACAACTACGAAGCTTTCCTTTCTTTATTTAGCAGGAATAGAAGGGAGGAAAGTGTTTCATTCAGGGTTGCTGACATTTTAATCAGCATATAGGTGACATACACGAGGCTAAATATTACTTTTTTCATAAATTACATGAAACAGAACAACATCTCCTAACATGCTAGACTGTGATGATGGATGGCAGCACAGGTACACACATTAAACCGAAACAGTAGCTGTTGAAACAGTGATGCCGTCTCTGCTCTCTCCTACTGGAATGGCCTCATGCAAATGAGCTGAGCATCAACCAATCAGATGGTTGGGATGAGGCGCCTGTTTCTATTATGCCCATAGTGAATCTCCACTCACACATCCAGAAGGACATTATTACAGTGGTTCGAAAAATAGGTGGGTGTAGGAGATAATTTGATAGTTGGGATAATTTGAGATAATCGGGCAGTCGTGGGCTGGAGGTTAGGGAACTGGCCCTGTGACCAGAAGGTTGCTGGTTCGATCCCCAGAGCTGACAGCACATGACTGAGGTGTCCTTGAGCAAGACACCTAACCCCCAATTGAGCGCCGTGGATAGGGCTGCCCACTGCTCCAGGCAAGTGTGCCCACTGCCCCCTAGTGTGTGTGTATTCACTAGTGTGTATGTAGTGTTTCACTTAACTTAATGCTTTGGCTGAAAAAGGTTAGAGGAAATATATAAAAGCATAAAACAAAGTTCACTCCACAAAATAAGCACACATGGGGCTTTGCAATACTTCTTTCTGCAAAACAATACTGAAATGTGGGGGTGCTGCAGCCCCCTCAGCAACCCCACTTCTCCTGTCCCTGATCCTAACTGCTGCATGCCTTTTAGTGCACAAAAAAAAAATAGACTGCTGATGGTTTTATCTTTATCTAAAATGTTCAACAGCACATGTTGCTCACATATAAGTACACAGTTATTAGAGACACTTAATATAAAGTGGGACCTTTTTAATCCATTGTTTTTGTGAGCTCACAAAAAGCAGCCAGTTTATGTCCATCCATCCCATTCAGATGTTTAGCCACACCCACTGATATTGAAGTGTCTCAGCCTGCACTACATTTTCAATGTGGCAAAAATGAACAATGACTGTCTTTACATACAATCACACCAGTGTTATGAGTGGACCACAGCTAATAGAAAATTCAAATGGAGGATATGGGCTTTCGGCAGATGTTTCAAACTGCATCGCTATAGTTGTCTTTTGTCTCGCTCGTCCAGTTATGAATGGCCCTGCACACTACATTAACATAAAGCTCATTTGTTAAATAAATTGGCTTAGGCAGGACGAGTCTGCTACACGTCCACCGGTCATTTCTCTGTGGAGAACTCCGCTTCACTGGCTGCCTGCGAGGCTTTTAAGTAGCTCCACTGTGGCACAATCCATCACTATCAAAGCAGGCATGAGCTACAGCACTGCGGCTACCGGAGGAGCAAAGCAGACGAGCGTTGAAGTCGTCCTCAGAGCAGAAAAATGAGAGTAAAGGATTTGAATACGAGGCTAAACCTAAGAGGAAGGTGCTTCATCTGCTCCAAAACAGGCTGTAGAAGGAATAGAATAAAATTGCTGCTGAGACTGGTTTAAGAGAAAACGTAGAACGATGTCAAAGACACGGGAAAGTGTTTTAAGTTGGGGGTGCTGAAATTTTAAGTAGCGTGTGTGTGACCTGAACAAAGACATCAAAATAATTCAGCTTTTTTTATTCAATATTTTATCCCATTCGATTTACTTCAGAATGTGTCACACAGTGTTATAGAAGTCATGGGCTGAGTGCCCCTGAGCAATATTCCTAACCCCCAACTGCTCCCCAGGCGCTGCGGATAGGCCTGCCCACCACTCCGGGCAAGTGTGCTCACTGCCCCCTAGTGTGTGTGTGCTCACTAGTGTGTATGTGGTGTTTCACTGCACGGATGGGTCAAATTTCCCCGTTGTGAGAACAATAAGAATCTTAATAATCTTAATCTATAATGTGGTGAGAAATGATGTAAACAGATAACTGGCACGTCAAACCGCGGATGCACATGGTCACTTTGTTCTTTCGTATTGGACAAAGATTTATGCAAATTAACTGTGTGAATAAAAGTAACCAAAGTAACTGAGTCAATTGTTGCAATCCCGAAATCTGGGAGCGCTGCACCCACCCCGGCCCCCCACTCCCTGCATCCCAGAATGACGTACGGCTATTCATCAGTGGTGGGAAGAGTGCTGGGAATGCACTTGAATAGGAATACTGTTGAAGTACTTTGACTTATTATAAGTTAGAATTTACTTCACAAAAGGAACCCCCCCCCCCCGGCCCCCCCCCCCCCCCAGGGGGCAAGCACCCTACACTATACCAATAAGAGTCCTTGGGCAAGACTCCTAACACCACCTTGGCCTACCTATGTAAAATGATCAAATTCTAAGTCGTTCTGGATAAAAGCGTCAGCCAAATGCCATAAATGTAAAGAAAGACGGTTCTTCACGTTTTCTTTAGTAAATAAAATGCTTCTGTATAGAAATTCGAACACTCTTTGCATCAGTAAAGTGTCCTTGCATTAAAAAGGTTCTTCAAATTGATGCTAGACGGTTCTGTATCGTACCTTTTTTGAAAAAGATTCTATATAGCACTCAAAAGGGTTCTTCTACTGTTACACAGTTGACATCATAACAGTAGAATAAGCCTTTTTGGTACTGTTATAGAACCCTTTTCAAAACCGTTTTCTACAACACATTCTGAAGAACCTTCCATGATGCACAAAACCATTTATTTTGCAAAGGCTACTTAAAGGGCTCAAGGACCATTACATTTCCTAAAGAACCCTTAAAGAACCATTTTTTTAAATGTAGGAGCCAAGTGTCACAAATATAGCCATTTTATTTACTATCAAAATCCACCAGTAAGCCTACATGTGTCTTCTGAGTTTTATATGGAATGTTGATGATGGTAAAAAATGTAATAAATCTGAAAAAATAGCACTGTTTTGCATTAGAACACTCTGCATGTACACCTCCGCCATGAATATTATGGGGGAAAAAAAGTTTTAAGCTAGTTTTAAGCTAAATGTATCTCGACAGAATGTTTCAGGCACCAAATTCATTGCCATTTCATGTTAAAACTTTCTGTGAGGGAGCTATTAGAGGCATTAAACACTTGAACTTGACTCATTAAACTTTGTAAAAACATTTCGAACCCCTCTCGACATGTTAAAGATTAAATTATGCAAATTGTTTTCAAGAAATCGCTGCAGTTTTTTTTAACAAAGAATCTTTTTACACACTAAAATAACAATGAAAAGAGTAAAAGTGCTTATATTTGATAGTCAACTTACTAATTAGGTCCAGTAACACTCCTGTAGGGCAGTGTTCATAATGCTACATGACACCTACATAAGCATTCCATGAACTGACACAAGCCTTTATACACTCATAAAGTGTTATTCCAGCAAGCACCAGTTTTCTTGTCAAGCACTAAACAAATGATCAGTAAGTCAGTATGTATTTCATGGCTACTTGGTAGACAAAAACATGCAAGCCAAAAATATAAACCAAATTTCTTTCTTTTTTTTCTTTTTTTCTCTTTTTTTTAACCGAAACATCATACTGGACATAATCTCTGATTACACCATATGATATCTTCTATGCCATGTTTATGGCATGGTTATGCCAGTCTTGTCTAGCAGGGTTTAAGTAGTGTTACCCAATCCTTTTCCAGCAGGCATCAGTTGACAACCCGGCAACCTTTATGGAAATTGACATTTGTTGAAATTAGCATTTATAAATGCTTATGTAGGCTTATGTCAGTTGCCATTAAAAGCTTATGTAGCCTGACAAATGTTACCAAATTTTCCGATTGGCCAGGCCAGTACTCGATAGCCATGTCCATAATAACATTTTTTAGCAGTAAAACCTAGAAAATCCGCAAATTCAACCAATTTAGGGCAGCGTTCTTAAGGCTACATGACACCTACATAAGCACTTCATGAACTGACACAAGCCTTTGTAAACATTTAAAGGCTAATTGCAGCAATCATTCGTTTTCACAACACTTTCTGGTGTGAAATTACATAAAATTTGACAAAAGCAGCTTTTATGGTAACTGACATTTGAAAAAGTCTTGACAGATGCTATTTCAGACATCATGCAGCATAGGTGTAATGTAGCCTTATGAACGCTGCAACGGTTACCCGACATTGTAATATTACTGAACAAAACTTCTCAAGACAAATTTTTACAAGCATGGTTACGTCAAGACTGCATGGTTTTCATGTTAAAAAGAGATATTTGGCTCTCCATATTATAATATAATAATGATATCCTCTCTTCTTCCAGGCTGGAAGACATAAAATCCAGATTGAAATCTCTTTCATCAGCTGCTTCCCATATATATGTGCTTTTCTTTCCACTTAGGATGGTTTCAAACCTGCGTGCATGAGAGAAATGCTTGTTATTGTATCTTCACGCAGGCCTTTTGAAACTGAAGATCGCTAATGGAAATGAGTCCTTGAGATTTGAATCAGTCTCTTTGTAGCTGTGGATTGCTGGTGTTAAATAGCTTCAAGGTGCGATCTACTCAGAGCTAATCACGCTGTTTTAAATCAGCTCTTTCCCGTTTTGTGGCAACAATTTATTTTGAGGAACATATAATGGGAGTTGTTAATTGGACAGTAAAGCTCAAATTCTAAAGAGTTCCATCAACATTGCATTATGACCTTTATTCAACATTAGTTCATAACTGGGGGTCTGTTATGAGAAACTCACTAATAATTGCTTAATTCGTTGTAACGTCATTTTTAAGTCATTGAATGTATTTACATGCAGAAAATCTGATTTTGTCAGTAATTCATTCACTGCATTCGGATACCCTTGTTTCTCAGATGATGGGAAAACTCCGGGTCTACATAAATCAGGCAGTAATCAGATGGAACCAGCCAGTAAAGTTACAGAATAAGACATGATGTAAACAAATAAAAATTATTACCATTATTTTTCCCATTACATTAGTTCATAACTGGGGGTCTGTTATGAGAAACTCACTAATAATTGCTTAATTAGTTGTAACATCATTTTTAATTCATTGAATGTATTTACATGCAGAAAATCTGATTTTGTCAGTAATTCATTCACCGCATTCGGATGCCCTTGTTTCTCAGATAATGGGAAAACTCCGCGTCTACATAAATCAGGCAGTAATCAGATGGAACCAGCCAGTAAAGTTACAGAATAAGACATGATGTAAAGAAAAAAAAAAAAAAAGATGTTGTGACTTTTCTGTTAAACATTGATTCACTTTTGAGAAACTTATAAAAAAACAGTATTAAGAAGATGAAGTATATTTCAATCCTTCACTTCGTCAAGCATGTAGATGTTTTCAGTGTTGCTCCAAAGGTGTCTTGCGGATGCTGTGTTAAACGCCCTTTGCTTTTTCCAGTACTGCAATCTCTTTTTGCACATGTGCAGACTGAGAAAAATGAAAGAAATCAGAGTAAGGGTATACATGCACTGTAAAATCACACTACTGAGTCAAAATCCAGCTCCATTTCTTGGATTTCTTAATCAGATTTTTGGGCCTTAATCATAATCTAAGAAATTGGAGTATGCTGTTTACAAGACCTCTTGAGTCATCAGATAAATGCAGAAATCTGACTATGATGGGATTATTAACTAACATCCATCCATCCATCCATCCATTTTCTAAGCCGCTTCTCCGTCAGGGTCGCGGGGGGGTGCTGGAGCCTATCCCAGCAGTCTTCGGGCGGGAGGCAGGATACACCCTGGACAGGTCGCCAGTCCTTCGCAGTATTACCTAACATGCATTTAATAATTCAATCGCTGCAGAAAATTCGATTTTGTCAGTAATCTAATCAACGTGTTTACATGCACTTGAGTAATCAGATAATGGGAAACTCCAGGTCTACATGAGTCAGACAGTAATCAGAATTCTGTTTTGCAACCAGCCAGTAACCTCACAGAATAAGATGCGACGTAAATGTATTGTAAAAATTCCTGTTGTGGCTTTTTTTTAATTTAAATAATTGTCAATATTTGATTCCTGTAGATACTAGGAAGGTTCAAGACTTTTGAATTCTGAAATGTTATTGTTTTAAAGCTAATCATAGTTTCAGTCGCTAACACGTCAAGATTTGTTCCATGTTGTAAAGTTTTAATACACACTAAAGCGAAAAAGCACTGAATGAATGTTCAGTAAGTTAGTTTGTGTTCCACAATTTAAAATATAGATATTTTTAATGATATTTGACCTCCAAAACATTCAAGCTCAGAATATGAGCTTTCTCTTTTTTTCCATCAAAGCATCTTACTAGACATAATCTGCGATTACATCGTATGATATCTTCTATGACATGTTTATGACATGGTTAAGCCAGTGCTGTGTAGCAAGGTTCATGCAAGTTTTACCCAATACTTTTCCAGCAGGCGTCAGTTGTCAGCACAGCAGCTTTATGGAAATTATGGAAATTGACATTTGTTGGCATAAGCCTTCATAAATGCCTGTGTAAGTTTGTGTCAGGTGTAATTAAGGGCTTGTGTAGGCCTATGAATGCTGCCCTTCAGTAAGTGTTGCTAAATTTTCAGACTGGTCAGGTTCTACTCTATAGCTATGTCCATGGTGAAATCTTCTAAGCTAGAAAATCTGCAAATTCAACCAATTTAGACATTCATATTAGACACATTGGAGAAGGCAGCCCTTCAAGTACAGTGGCTGTACTCAGAAATCTTGTTGACACAGACAAACAATCAAAAGTTCATGGGTTGCTGGTCTCTGATTGAATTTGAACTGAAGTGCTTGATGCATTAGAGGAGTTCTGTGACTACAGGGGCTTTTCTCTATTGATTTTGTTCTATTTTTCTGTTGTTCAGCTCTGTGGTTGCTTAGAGTGCGATGCTGATGGCAGAGAAGAATGTATGTGTCTGGCATTTGGCCAGAAGCTTTGTCTGTTGTCTTTTGCAGTGGCTGCTAAATGCTACTTATTAATATAACTGCGGTTCTGAGAATATTTTGGGGGTGATGTGAAGCAAAATACTTGAGATCTTCTTATGGTGATGTCTTATATGATGCAACCAGCAATACAAATGCTGTTAACACGGAAAATGTTCTCAAGCATTCTTCCCCAAATTCCTTGAAGGGCTGTCCTTAACTATTCCTGTTATGTTGGAAATAGAATTGAGTTTACATGACGAATGCATTGTTATGAACAGATCCTTGGATGGCCAGAGTGCTGTTATTAGATTGGTGGGAATGTGGTGTTAGGAGATGTGTTTAATATCAGAGCAGTGGTGTTCTTGCATGATGTCAGGCATGAACCCTGGCCTCTTGGGCACAAATTGTGTGACTTAACCACTCTCCGGACAAATCAAACAAAGAAACCCAACCATGGACTGCCCACCCCAGAGTCCAGACCTCAACATCAACTGAATGTGCTTGGGATTAGTTCTTTAGAACGCTTCTAAGCTTCTAAGACTGAAGTGTGGAGATGTAGCTGCAGATTGCTTTGGAAAACTTTTGCTTATTTATTTGCCCACCATGAAAAACTTGTTCATAATGGCTGTATTGTTGAAAATTCAATAAATGAAGGGAAAAGGTGTCACCAAGGTAGAGCAAGGTGGAATTAGAACTTTGGGGATGTGGAGCATAGAAAAGAGATTCCATTGGCTGATAGAGATGAGGGTGGAGACATAGGTTTCCCCTGAGACTCATGGGAGCTGTTGTGCTCTTCATAGTTCATGGACGCTACAGAATACTTTGGTTACCAGAACAGACAGAAGAATTGTGGAGATTGTGGAACACTATTTTCAGTCACTTTGCTTACTGTCAAACACGTTGGGTACCACTTTAGAATAAGGCTATCCTTATAAGGCCATTAGGAATGGTTTAAAACTAACTTTTAATGCGGCCATTAAGTTTAAGTGATACTGTTTTGATCCCACAACCGGGGAAATTCCATCTCCACATTTAACCCATCCATGCAAGTGAAACACCACACACACACTAGGGGGCAGTGAGCACACTTGCCCGGAGCGGTGGGCAGCCCTATCCACGGCGCCCGGGGAGCAATTGGGGGTTAGGTGTCTTGCTCAAGGACACCTCAGTCATGGACTGTCGGCGCTGGGGATTGAACCGGCAACCTTCCGATCACAGGGCCAGTTCCCTAACCTCCAGCCCACGACTGCCCAATAATAATTATATACTTTGAATATAATTATTATTATAATTAATATAATTATATTATAATTATATATTATAATTATTATATAATAATTAATACTTTGTAATCACTATTTAACAGTTCAAAAACATTGATAAACAGGTTTAATGCTGGCTGATGAAGAAAAAGTAAGAAAACCAGTAACACCTGAGCTTGAGGGTTGGAAACTTGCAGCTATTTTACTGTCCTGTTGTGGCTCCTCAGCAAAATTAGATTTTTAGGTAAAAAATAAATAAGTCCTTGTTTACAGTAAAATAAAGCTCTGCTGATTGTTCTAAATTTTTTACTTGTAACAATAAATGATCTAAATGCTGCAGTTAATGTAGAGCTGCTAATTCACCAACCATTAACCCAGAAGACTGGCGCTCAAACTGCTGGGCACCATAGCAGAAGTCTCACCTAGTGAGTCGCTAACAAAAAGGCAAAGAGAGATTTGCATTTATAATCCCTCCAGCTGGTTTTCTGATACGTTCAATCTGCTAAAAGAAACTGTCAAACACTAAAAGAAGCTGAAGCTTCTTGTTTGCCAGCCTCTTGTTCAAATTGTCCATTTAAGGTGAAAAATGAAAGTTGGGAGACGTTTTAAAAGAAACTCTTGCGCTTTCGGGAAGGATTCCTGCTGGAGATGTGAGAGCTAAGTCAGTCTGTGTTTTCCTTTAAGTTAAGTGATACTTTTTAAATCCCATAAACGGGGGATTAAAAAACCTCCCATCCGTGAAGTGAAACATCACATACACCACGGCACCCGGGGAGCAATTGGGGGTTAGGTGTCTTGCTCAAGGACACCTCAGTCACGGACTGTCAGCACTGGGGATCGAACCAGCAACCTTCCGGTCACAGGGCCAGTTCCCTAACCTCCAGCCCACGACTGCCCCCCATATACTGTATTTTTAGCCTATACTAGCACATCAGCACATACTGAGACATAAACATGGACATAAAATGTTGCGGCGTCCAAGGTGCTTAGATTTTGCTGAAAAAAACGGCTTCCTAACATTTGGGTTGCAGAGCCCTGTGTTACGAAGTGACAGAAGTCCAGACGCTCGCGGATGTAAGGTTCCACTATTTATTTGGTGGACTAACAGCCAAAGATACAAAAGGGGCAAAAAACAAGGGGGTAGTCAAAGAGCAGTCCATGAGTCCAAATAACAAATCCACAAAACCAGCAGAGGTACCAAAAGGGAGAGGCAACAGACGTAGTCGAAAAACACGATTCTAAATGGCCGAAATCACTTGAAGACAATCAAATAACAAGAAGGAATCCGCTCAGTAAGTTTCTAGGAAAAACAATACCTCGCACTGACTGTTTGTCAGAGCCGAGCTTAAATGCTCAGCTCTAATGAGGTACAGGTGACATTCCTTAAAAGTCTGGGGAGAGTGAGCACTGATAGGTGCGCGTGCCGGAGTCCAGAGTCACATGATCTCCCAGGGTGTTCTGGGAGTTGGAGTCCGCTCGTCGAGCTGAATGTGTGACACCCTGAATGTGGGTTCACTATTAGGCAAACAATAGGTCACTGCTACCCTTGTTATTTGTGTTGTAGCTGCTTACTAATAATTTTTTGGTCTTTTTAAACCATTCATAAATTTTTACAAGGGTAGTCTTATTCTAAAGTGGTACCACGAGTTGTTTTTTTTTTTTTTAAATCAAACTAGGCAAGAATTAGTTACCATTTGGTTTCTGATCAAATATCAGACTATAGTAGAACATTCGAACACAAGCACTCTTGTGCCTGGATGGATATGGATTCATGACTCTGTTTGCATCTCATTGAGAGACTTGAAGTAGTTCTACTTTCAAGCAATGGTTTGCTTTCATAGCTTCAGATGACTGTATGGAGTTTCATCGCATGTCCAGTCATGCTCATTTTCAGTTCAATCAACATCCATTGGGTTTTAATGAGGCTTCAAAGGCCTTTTCCTCTCTGAAAGGCTTCAGAATTGACTCCAGGGGCTGAAGCTCCTCTAAGACAAAAGCCATTGATGAAAGCTCATCAGGCAGCGCTGCTGAAGGATGTTCGGGATTGCTGGCTTTCTGGCTTTGGATGCATCTCACATTACTCGACTTGTTGCATCATATCTGATCTGTATTGGCAGTGGGAATATCAGCGCTAACACAGATGGAAATAGAAGGAATCTGTGGGCGAAATCTAACACTTCCACACAGCACCTGTGATCGTCGGAGCATGCGGGGTGGAATGGGTTGTAATACATCGACAGTGTGGCTGCATCTAGTGTATATTTATAATATGTTGATGATGCATCCCAGAAACTTGCCACTGTAGCTCACAGTCAAGAATGCCAGCGTTCACCCACAGCCAGAAAGACTGCTTGAATCGGTTACGTTGTGTTATTTAATCATTATTTACTTCACTTGTCTTCTTTTAGGATATACAGTGAACCTACTTAGTCATTTCTTGTCAAGATTTGAGTCGAAACACACAAGAAAGCTACCAGAAGTGTACTGATTATAGCTGTAGCTGAGTGATGTAACCAAAACTTTTAGAATTTAGCATCAGTAAGTTATAAGCAATTTTATATACACTTTCTAATTTTCGAGTAGCGTTTTGTTGACTATTAAGAAGCTCATTCTGGTGCAATATACATAATTACACTACTGTACCCCAGATAGTATTTTAAGGTGTTTTATTTAATATTTCTAGTTTTTTTGGGGGGCAAGAGCAAGAATTTTGATAAATAATGTAATTTTTTAATACATTTGTGCCTTAACATTTATAGGTTTCACTTTATTTGGATAGTCCACTATAGTCCCCTATAGACTATCTACAGATGTTCAAATTTTTAACAAACGATCTGGTGAAACTCTACACTGTGGTGTGGTTAGGGTGAGTATTTGGACCAGAGTCAGGGTTGGGTTTAGGTTTTGGGTTGAGGCTTAAGGTTATGGATAGGATTAGAGCCAGGTTTAGAGTTAACCCTCTGTTGCACACATCATGAAAGCAACAACAACAACAACAAAAAATACAATTCACCAATGTATTTATTCAGACCTGTTTATTCAATTCAGAAACATAAAAAAATAGAAATAATATATGCAGTGGTCCTTTTGGAGTATGTTGCCTTGAGGTAAGATTGTGCAACCATTGGAAGAAATTATATAGAGCGATGTTCCATGAAGCGGTGAGACCCGGCAATGATGTTGCTTCTAGTAAACTAATGTATTTCTAAAAATTATCCAAAAAAAATGTTTTAGAATGTTAAAAAAGAGGTTTAAATGTGCCTGCTAAGGCATAGTATGACCAAGTACATGCTTTGTATGGTTGACTCTATCATTGTCTTTAAATATGTATAATGACATTGTAAAGTGAGGAAAATTATTTTGCAATCATGCATAGTTAAAGAAAAAGAAGGTTTGTTTAGCAGCCATATCATTGAATGTAACTCGAACGTATCTACAAACATCTAAAGTGGACTATCTGAATGAAGTGTTACTGATTCATATTCCATATAGTAGTATTGCTCACTGTCCTACAGCTTTTTCCATCTTTATAGAATCACCTACATCTCTGTACATCATTCTGGAAAAATCTATCATTTATTGCTAATTGCATAAATTAGTTGAAACAAGGGATGCATCAATACCCGTACTGGTATTGTATATCTAATACTGTAAACATTTACTCATACTCGTACTAAAAAAATAACAGATACCAACATTCTGATAACAGCTATGTGATGTAAGCCAAGTGTACACCACCATGATAATAAACAAACATGATGCTTTTGAGTATGACTTCATGGGAGTCAGGCACAACGCTGTCAGTCACTTTAAACACCCCACCTTAGTAAATCGCCACAAGACATACACTTGGTGATTTTGGCCTGTTTTAAACGCACAATCACAGCCACTTTCCCAATACAGACATGTAGGCCAGCTAAACAGAGGCGAAAAAGTTAACATCGACTCCCAAAGTCCCCAAATGCTGACTTTACTCTGTTTGACTGAGTAGAATAGCGAGGTATAAACCTTAATTCAGGGAATTCTTTTGTAAAATAAATTGTAGATAGACTGTATTTTCCTACTTTGAGCACCGCTGCCTGCTTTAGCTTCAGTGTACAATGTTAGCAGTGCTGCTCAGTTTCTCTATGCTTAGTATTTGGTATATAGCTGCGACACGGACGGAGTGTTTTGTACAGTGTGAGTGTATAAATCATGGGCTTTGTTGGTGCACAGTGGTCTACTCAACCACACAGTCTGAGTCAGAAAAGAACTGATTTCTAAAAATCAGTGAATGTCTGGTTTTAGAGGGCATTCAGTTGCAGCTCAACCAGCCAAACAAAACATTTCACACATAAAGCTCCACAACAGAGCTCCATGGATGTGTTAGCCTGGGATGTGATTCCTGCTGTCACTGTGCTACAGAGACTGTTGTTGAAAGACACAGACGAGAAGCAAAGCTACAGCTGTACAGAAGCACTTTCCTGACATGGAACTAAACCTGCCCACTGCAGTGCTACTCAATCAAATCAAGTCAGGTCAGCTTTAAAGTCAATACTACAGGACATGCAGTGTACGGAAATTGTGTTACTCTCTGATCTAAGGTAGCATGAATGCAATAAAATTGGTTTTAGATAATGAAGACAGTGGTTCCCAACATATGAACACATGTATTTGTGAACATTATAGAGCAAAATAATAATAATAATATTAATAAAATGTAACTTTAAATACAATCCTACTCGTTTGTGCTGTTGTAAGTGAATGGCTAGACTTCTATCTTTAGGGCAAAGTGGGCAAACTGCTCATGATTAGGGCGACTATATGTCCTCTATGCCTTCAGGACATGTCTTCTTTTTGGGGCCTCATAAATGTATCCGGACAAAATTTCAGAATTACCAAAAATATCCAACGTTGGGTTTTGCTCTCATGTTAACATTTGCTTTCTACTTTTTTTGTTTTTTTTGAAAAGCAAAATGTGATCACTCTATTCAGAGTCGAGCCTTTTCTGGTACTGCTTTTCAGGTATGCATTATTGATACTGAACTTTTTTTTTATAACTGTGGCTATTGCTGTTGTCTCATTTTCAAAATCTGCTTTGGTCCATTGGGAAGGAAAATAGCAAATGGCCAATGAATACATCCAATTATGAGAAATATCCTTTATTCTGTTTAGAAGATCAAAGACATTCTCCTGGATATTGGCATAGATGACTCAAAGACTTCCCCACCGTAACAAACGACACAGGTTTTGAGCTTAAAAAAAGTTCTGATATTAAGTAAGGTCAATACTTTGAGTTGTATATTCAGCCAACTTTATTATTATATATTATTTACTATTGTTTGAGGTTCAGTTAACTCAATTTTTAGTCAACTAGGTTGCATCATTCTTAATAATACATAAGCATAACATAGAGGTTTCACCACATGATGTGGACCAATGCACTGTACTTGCAAGAACTGTCACAGTGCTGGGACCACCCTTGTCACGGGGGTGGTACTGTCAAAGGTACATCTCAGCACCTTTAGTTAACAAACATATTTGTATCATAATCCATAGAGTTTTTATCTTATGTATTGATGTACCTTTCTTTTGGGGGGAAAAATGTATTTAAGGTACATGATTGAACTTTGAGACCACTGATGTAGCTTTGAATGTAGATTTATATTGTTTTTACCTTGATAAGAAAAGAATGCACACTACCATTTTCTGACAGTTTGCTCTTTAAAACATGGTAAATTATTCTCCCACTCCACTTTTTACTGTCCAGCTTTCACATCCAGGAAGGAAAATGGAAAATTCCACAGTCTGGACAGTCCTGAGTATTTGTTTGTAGAGACACACAATTATTTTCAAGATTTCTGTCATTCTTTTTCCAATTTGTGTGGTGATTACTGACCGCAGGAGTAGGCAAAAGCTGTCCACCACTTCTACATCTTCACCATACATGGTAAAGTTATCCTTCCCTTCATGTTAACCTGAAGTCCTATTTTCCTTTCCTTATAAGGGCCTTCATGTCTTCCTGGATTTCCGCTTTGAATGTCTCACATTAAGGGTTATTAAGGTTTCTTTTGCCTGTCTTGAATCCTTGATCATTTTCGTCATATCATACAGGTTGAATAAGAGTGGTGATAGTGGGCAGCCTTGTTGGACACCTTTGCAGATGCGGAACAGTCTGTTTGTTGTCTGTTATGACTGTGGCTTGTTGATCAGTGTAGAGGTTCTTCATTAAACCAGTGAGATGATTTAGAAGACTTGTTTTCCAGGGAACATTAAAAAGTTTTACATGGTCCTATCCATTCAGCTTTGCTGTAGTCAATAGGACACATGTTGATATGAGTATTGCTTTACCCTGCATTACTCAATAAAAATGCCATTGTGGTGGGGCTGTCATGATGTTAGATGTTCAATGTAGTATTACAATAGTATTGATACCTAAACGTTGTCATCGTCCAAACACCTTGTTTATTTATCATATCATGGAAGAAGTAAACAAATAAAGAAAATGAATGGTTGCTATTGTTTAATGCTTAGACATACTAAATTGTAGGATTGTGTAATTACATATTAATAGCATGGTAATAATATAGTACTTAGATTTACAGTCTGTATATTTCACATTGCTTATTCACTTCTGACTTTTACCATTTTTGTCAAATTATAACGGAATATAAAAGATGCAAAACAAATACTCGTAGTCTCAGAATTTCTCCACTACAGTGAACTATGAGGAAAAAGTAACTAACCTAAATGTAAGCAGAAGCTTTAAGGCCTATATGCCACAGGAAACCCAGGAAGGTTAATGTGTTCTTGAATGATTTGTGTGTGATGTTTGAGACTACACAGCATGCGCGGTGTGTTAGGTGGGGCAGCTAAATCAGCAGGAGAAGCTGGACCTTCTAGTTTGTGGTTCGCTGCCTCTGTATCCGGAGAGCAATGAAGGGAATTTGCCTGAGGGCTCAGAGGAGGCTTGGATGAGTGATCCTTATATTTTCGATTCCACAGTTCAGTGGACAGAGAGTTTATCTTCAAAGTGTAAATGTCCAGTCCAGTGGCTAGCTGGCATAAACCAGAGTGAGTTCCATCATGACAGCCCGATAACACAGACTAGACACTGATGGATGAAACAATGTATTCAGCAAAGAAGGGTACTATAAGTTGCAGATATGGTCTTATCAAGACCAGCAAAGAACATGAGTAACAGTATTGTGAGAATATAAAACGTTCTGTTAGATCCTTAGAAGTTGCTGCTATTGCTGGTGATAACACACAAAAGCTAAAATGTTTTATATTTATTTCTCAATCATAACTCATTGAAAAAAGCAGATATGTGTAGATTATGTGGAAAGAGCAGATTTTAAAATTTAAAACTATGCTTAAGAGTTGAATTCTTATTTGAATTAATTTAAAAAGTTAATTTTCTTTACATTTTTGTCATGGCTGTGACTTCAGACACTAAAACAAATGTAAACATGTTAGAAGTACCAACACAAACTTGTCAATAAAGAATGTGAAGTGAAGGTTAATATAACCAGCTATTATTCTATGTAATTATTATGTAATCACATGTAATTAATTGTGCAATTGAATAGCAAATCAAGTAAAGTAGATGCATCCAGGCTTGATCATTGCCAGCCTCTCGAGTTTAAACATCACTTAAATAGAACTGTAAAGCAGACTAAAAGATCTGTGCATGCAGCACATTATGCTTAAATCAAAGAACACAAAGACATTACCAAGCCATTTCTTCTGGGACTCCAGTGAACCAGTGAAAGCCATTATCTCCAAATAGAGAAGACCTGGAACAGTGGTGAATCTTAACAGAGGTGTTCAACCCAAACCCAAAAGCCCAGCAATGACTTGCCCAGAAAGTCATAAAGAAAATCCAGAAGATCATCCAGGAAAGTGGAGGCCTCACAGGCCTCACATAAGGTCAGTCGGCATGAATCCACTGTCAAAAATGGGCAACAATGGTATCCATGGCAGAATTGCAAAACAACACTGCTAACAAAGAGGAAGATCTCACACTGGCCAGAAACACCTTGATAAAACCCAAGGCTTTTTGAAGAATGTTTTGCAGACTGTTGACTCAAAAGTAGAGCTTTTTGGATCCTGAGATCCCGTAATGTGTGATGTAAATCAAACACATCATTCTGCTATAAGAACATCATACCAACAGCCAAACATGGTGGTGGTAGCATGATGAGGTAGAGAATCTTTGCTGCTTTCCGATTTGAAGTGAACCTCATTCAGATGCAGTGGCAAAACCATAAATGGCCAGTAAATGCTAAACAGCCCTCCGGTGTGGCTGAATTAAAGTTCTTCTGGCCAAAGTTTCTCCACAGTGATGTGATTTCCAGTTATAGGAAGTGTTTGGTTGCATTTTTGCTGCTGAAAGAGGTACAACCAGTTACTAGCTTTTGAGAGTTTTTTTTTTTTTTTTTAAATATTGATGATGTACACTCTCAGAATACAAGGTCACTTACACTGACTCCACACACCTGCCTCGCCTCCAGTCTTTTTAGTTTATTGTTCTGATTTAAAACGTTTGGTTATGAAAAGGTACAAATATCTACTTTTCCACTAGGAAAAACTCTGTGCACCACTGGACCTTAAAACCGCTGTTCCACCTTTGAGGGTGCACTTATATTGTTTGTACCTTGATGAATGGACCATGTACTTGCATAGTATCTTTATTTCTAACAGTGTAGATGTTGCTTCATCATGTTCTCCTCATCTTACATTACATTTTGCATGAGGGTATTAAACTGTTTAGGCAAAACTCCAGCCGTCACTATGTCGAGGCACTGATAAGTACTATGTCTAGTGGATTGTTGAGTTGTAGCAGGAAGATCCACCTGTATTTTCTTCATTCCACAGTAGTGTTTGAGTGCTCTCACTATTCCGTTACCTTAGCAACAACACTCACATCAGCTGCCTGGCTGAGCTTTAGGCTGGTGTTGAAATAGGTGAAGTGATGAGCTTCTCAAATCCACATCTCAGCTGCTGAGGCCAAAATTGAAACTTTGACCTGCTGGGATGGCAGCAGAACCGCTGAACTAAGTTTCACTTCTGTTGATCTTGGACATGCAAACCATTCATGACTGACATGATTTAACCTGTCTATTTAAATATAATACAACTGCAACCTGAATTACAAACAAGACTGTACAAAATAATAGAAACACCACATGAAGTACTTAGTGGCAGTTTTATCAGAAACATCTACCTTAGACACCATATTATATAAGCATGCATTTACAGACTGTAGCCCATCTATTGCTGCACAATTTATCAGACCCCCTCCATACCATTTGCTTCTGACCACAGGTCAGTATTTGTGTGGTAGACCATTCTCAACATAGCAGTGAGCCTGACATGGTAGAGGCCAAAGGACTAATCTTTGGTCTTTACCGTGTTGACATGGTCACTACTGTGCTGAGAATGGTCCACCACAGCAGTGATCCTGACATGGTAGAGGCCAAAGAACAAATCTTTGGTCTTCACCATGTCGACATAATCATTACATAGTCGCTGCTGTGCTGAGAGTGGTCTACCATAGCAGTGACCTGCCATGGTAAAGCGAACAGACAATATCACCACAGGACCATAGTGGTCACTTTTTGATAAATGGGATAGAGGGTGGCTAAAGGATTGTGCACCAAAAATCCAGCCATTCTTGGCTACGGCCAAGAACTGGAGACCTTCATGGCATGAGTAGAAGTATTTCGGTGTACACCACAGTTATGGTTGTAACAGGCTAGTTGTAACATTATAACACCATGTTGAAACTACCTTAGGTCCTTAGGCTAAAAAAAAAATTGAGCTAACTTCTATACATTTACAGTACAAAGGCACTCTTGATGGTGAAATGTCTGTCTTGTTGATGTGTAAATTCCCAGATGATGTTGCCTTAGGAATGTTATATTCTACTTAAAGCTGTTGGACTACACATTAGGTTGCACGTCTCTACAAGAACAGGTTTGGAACAGTTTTTATTATCAGGTTCCATTGGGTCTGTCATCAACTCTATCCTCAATTCAGTCAGCCCTGCCATCGTTTTCCTTCCCAGCTGTTTGGTTTGCTCAGAAATAATTAGGAACACTTGCCTGGGTGCCTGCAAATAAATGTTTTAGCTTTTCTAATGATCACCGCAAACCTTGAGGCATCGCCCAACGACAAATAGTTCTTTCCCTACTCTAAGTCTGTCATGATCATGCACACTTTCTTGGGGAGCAAAAAGATAAAGCACCCTTTCACTCTGGAGTGCAATTCCAAAACATGAATGATGGTCTATTTTTTGCGAACAGTTGGCCTATCATGCTCTGTGCTTTGATCATTAGGAAATATGGGCTTTGTTATGCTGACTTGAAGTTGGATCATTTACGTGTAGGATTCGTCATTAAGGATCTATTAGTAGCTGTTTGAAAACTATGAGCAAGAGTTAATCATTCGTAGTTCATTAACTGCACTTATTCACAGTACTGTGCAAACGTCTGAGGCCACTCTTCATGTATTTAAATTCTAGTCAAAATTATTATTATGTACAAGTTATTCATCTTCCGGCACCGGAAAAAGCAAAAAAAAAAAAAAAAAGAACAAAAATTTATACTAAATCCTCAACAACTAAATACACCAATCAGGCATAACATTATTTCTTGAAACATTGTTTCTACGCTCATTGTCCATTTTATCAGCTCCACAAATATTAATAAAAATCAGCAGAAAAAAAAAAACAGCAAATTTGCATACGTGTTGGTAGTTGAGTGGTAAAGGCTAAAGGCCAAACCTGACTGTAGATTTATTTATGAAACAGCTTGGCACTTCTAGCAAGTAACCACACACTAACCTTACCCAACCTTACCCAGAACCTAACCCTAATCCTAGCCCTAATCGTAACCCTAATCTCAACCCAAAACCAAATCCTAACCCTGGCCCTGATTCCAACCTTAACCTCAACCCCGAACCTAACCCTAACCCTCACCATGGCCCTAATCCTAACCCTAACCTTAAACTTAATCCAAAACCTGATCCTAACTGTCATGGTTGGCCCCTCCCAGTCCTGTCCATGTGCTCCTTTGTTTTGGTTTCAGTCCTGCCCCCTGTTTGGTAACTCTGCCCCTGATTGTTTTCACCCGTCCCTCATTGTTACGTGTATTGAAGCCCTGTGTTTGCCCCTTGCGTTTGCCAGTCATTGTATCTTTGTGCCTGGTCTTTGTTGGTGTTGGTTCTGGTCTTTGTTATGTCATACCCTAAATCTGTACGTGTCGGCTCATTGACCCTGGACTGTTTTGACCACGACCCTGGATTTGCCCATAATAAATCTCGCTTATCTCAACGTGTGCGTCCGCCTCCTCGCTCCCCCTTACACTAACCCTCATATATTTTTGACAGTTTACTGAGAATCCATTGAGTATTTGTTTCATGTAAAAGCAAACACTCAAAATAAAGTGTCATTGAAAGTCTTGTGTTTGAATATTTTGCTGCCAGGTTCCTGTAAGCCTTTCTTCAGCTATAAGACACTGGGGTAATTCAAACAGCGGTATTTTATAGACTATTACTACTACTAATACTACTGCTATTAATATTAGTAGTATAATAACTCTGTAGGTAGTCTGGGCAGAGGAGGACGGGTCCCTCCCTGGTGAGCCTTGGTTCCTCCCAAGGTTTCTTCCTCAGCTCTGAGGGAGGTTCTCCTTGCCACCATCGCCTCTGGCTTGCTCACCTGGGGGTTTTACATTCGTGTTAAAACTTTGTCTTTACTGGAATTCTGCAAAGCTGCTTTGTGACAACATCCATTGTAAAAAGCGCTACAAATAAATTTGACTTGATTTGATTTGATTATTTTCTGTACCACTAAAGGCCAACTATAAAAGAACATTGAGGAAAACGTTGTTAGCACAGAAGCTGATTCAGCCCTTCCTTCAGCTTTTATTCCACAGTTTACAGACTATAATGTTTTAAAGAAAGAAAATTGACGATCCTTCAGGCATTTGCATAAAACACAATTTACCTGTTAGAATCAAGATTTATGATTAGCTAACTGCCAGCTGTAAGGAGATGAAATGATTCGCTCAGTCATTAATAGTCTCTAAAGTGATACCTTTGCTGACATTGTTCATGGAATATGAGTTTTAAAAGCTGTTCAGTGGGGTGTTCAGACGGTTCCCTCGATGGCCTGTGTATTTTTTATTCTCATTTTGGTGAACTCCCCAGATCCCTGCCAGCTGAAATCCTTTTCCTGTGTTAGTGTGGCATTTCCTGAGCTAATGGATGGGTCGGCCTATTGATTTTCCACTTTGTCATTGCTCCCTCTCCCTGTGCACAAAGGAGACCCTCCTGCTGCGGAGATAAAACCTGAATAGGAATTCAAACTCATGAGATGTGGCTGCTGAGAGGAGCCGCAAGATTCACTCCGAGCACTGCCACAATTGTCTGAGTGGATTTGGAGCGTCATCACTCAGCAGCCAGGTGCCTCCATCAGAGTGGACTCGGTCTTGGCAGGAAGCGATAATCAGCAGGACTCCCATCAAACACTGTGAGAGCTTTGATGCAGCAAGTCAAGCAGGATACCGTGGCTGTCTGAACAAAACCCACCGCCTTTACAAGAGAACAATGGAATTTGCAGAACAATGAAACATGAAAGTCAATGTAACATCACTTCTGTCCAAGAAATTTTGGACCATTTCTGATGGTTCGAACATCATAAAATTGTAACTCAAGGTAAAAAAAAATAAAATCTGGAATTTTGAATTTAAATTTTTTTTAAATTTCAGAAATGAACAAATTACAAAAATTGAGAATAGCGATGACATGGTTTCCATACATGATGAAAATATCTGGACAGCTTAAAAAAAATCATTGGTTTTTAAGCAAATGGTTCAACATTTTGTCCAACATCAATGTTGTACTGGTCTCATGGCAAAGGGGCTTTTTATCATTCATTCATATTGCCTTTAACAACCTATCATGTATTGATAAAATTTCACATCACATTGAATATTGAATATTTTTAGTCCTGTTCTTTATTAGTTTCCAAGTACAAAGTTACCATGTAAAATAAAATTAAATGGTGAGCTCCACTTTTTTTGGTTTACAAGAATTTTTGTTGATCTCTGTCAGTTGAAGTTGTAAGGTAAAATAAAAAAAAATAAAATATAAAACTACATTAAAAGATGTGTTACTTTTAACATTTTTTTACTTTTTTATTTTATACAAAATAAAAAATAGTACATACATTTTTAGTAGAACTGATAGACAGTGCTCTTAACTAGGTTTCAGCCTTAATTTCTATTTCTTGGAACACTTTATTGTAGCCTAGTGTTCATAAGGTTACATGTGTAGGAACTTTGTCAAGCTGTTTGGCCACACTGATGTCAGAATGCCCAAGTCCTCTGTAAGGTTTGTTGCTAACAGATCATGGAAGCTCTCCTGAGAGCTGAAACTGAACTAGTTAAGGTGAAATGGTAAACTGAACCTGCAAAATGAGAAGCGACTTCAGCCTCATAAAAAAATATTACATATTACGTGAAACTATTCTACTTTTGAGGAAAAATATCCTACCAGAGATGCAAGATAAATTATTATAGCTGAACTGAAGCTTAAAGCAGAGCCAAATTAGTTTGGATTTTTGTTTCTTTTTTTATTTATAATTATTTAGCCCACACTTGTACTTTAGCACATACTGAGACATATTGACAGCATAGATGATAAAATGGACATTGGGAGCAAAGTGGTTAGATTTTTGTTGAAAGGACTACATGGCTCTTCTTAACATTTGGGTTGCAGATCCTTGTTGTAGACTAGATTCTAGACTCCTGGTTTACACTCATTTTAACAGGTTAACAGTACTGCCTGTTTTGATTTGAGCTGTAGAGGTATGTTTATAAATCCCTTAGAGTTCTCATATATCCTTGCTTCAGTTTATTATTTACTACAGTTTATTAATCTGTTTAATAATCTATATACATATGTGGTATTACTATTTTTACCAATTGCTTAATAATCAGTAAACTTTGTGAAGGTTTTACTTGTGTCTGTGTATCTGGTGTCACAAAAGTTTTAATAGCTAATCAATATACTCAAATTTACTCCTAATAATTTTACTGAATGTACTGAAATGTGAAAGTGTACCTCATTCGGAGACTATTTTGTCCTGGTGGACTGTTGCCTCACATTAAAATTCTTATAGTTTTTTATTCATAATTTATAATACATTAATTAATAGTAATAATTGAACTACAACTGCTACACTAACACCTACATAATGTAATTTTTACAACTGACATAACTCTACATAAACATTTATAAAGGTCTATTCCAGTAGATGTCATCTTTTTCAGTTTTTGACAAACTTTCTAAGTACCTATTGCCCTTTACACTGTGTGTAAAAAGCCCAAAATGATTGGAAAAATGTGGTTCCATTGATTTACATTACAAGTTAAGTATGTTTTTTCCTTTTCCTGTAAAGTTACCATTTTGAGATACAAGGTTTTTGTTGACAGCAGTGATATATTGATGATAGGGTTAGGTTTATGTCAGAAGAGCTTATGACTTGTAACATTAAGAGCACTGCCCTGCTGTGAAGTGTTATTATATTATTTTCTATTTTAATATCAATATAATGCCATTTAGTCCACATGCTATATAGTGACATACGTTGTTCAAATGAGTATTGCATTCAATACTTAGATAGAATAAGTTGTTGCATAAACTTAATTATGCTACATGTTTCCATTGAATTCAGTAGAATTCAATAAGGGATAGTCAGTATACATAGACTTTGTTACTCCAAATACAGTCCAGTTGTTGATGGTACAATACTGAAACATTTCAGTGCAATCTATTTGGGTTTCATTGGAAGGGAATTCACTTTGGATCAATGTAAACTGTTTTCATTTACTGAACTTATTCAATATACTTTCATTCATTTTTGTCCATTTAACATAAACCATTTATTTAAAGACCACACAATTCATTTATTTAATGTCAAAATATTATCAGTTTGTTGGTTATTTTTTTTTAGTCTAGGCAGCCCTCAAGTTACAAAACAGAGCACACAAGTACTGTAAATGACATTTTGTGTTTGCCACACAAGCTCCAAATCAGGATGGCCCGAAAGCAGTGGGCTTCTGGTTTGGGGTCATTTGCTTTTCTGACATTATGCTTGGAGAGTAAATAGAGGTCAGTCGGTGTTGGCAGCTTGGTCTGAGCACCATTTACATTAGAATGAGCTTGAACACTGAGGAGGCAGGGTCAAACTCACAGGAATTCAATTTAAAAAACGGAGCATTACTACACCATAGAAATGGACATCTAACTCTGTACTATAGCACATTTAACCTACATATCAACACTTTTGACAGGATAGTAGAATGCGTCTTTTTAGGAGGTCAAACTGACAACTTCCCTGCAATCTTCTCGGCTTTGTGTTCAGAAAGAAAGAACCTGGCTTTCAGAGTGGTTTGAAATGGTTCGCTGTAGGGAAATTTACAGATTTGTGTTACTTTTTCGGTTGTGGTGATGGGAACCAGCTGTCACAATATCTACACCGTTTTTATTGACCAGTATGTTTTCTTTGGGGACCAATGTCCTACATGTACCTCTCTACCTTGAATAGCGTTTCTTTAAGTTTTAGGTCAAAATTCTTAAAAGCATTGTAAAACATGTTTCAGGTGTCAAGCATTATATTCAAAACCCTTCCCATAGCTTTCTGTCACAGAGATTTTAGAAGTGGTAAACTCTTTAGATGTTTGGTTCCTGTCGCCATTCTGAATCCCTGCGTTTCTCCAGAATGGAGTATTTTGCACAAACAAACTCTGAATGGCTTTTGTTCTTAGACCTTAACTGTTTGGAATCTCCTTCAAGACACTTCACAAGTGCACCGATGAGCCAGAACATTACAAATACAGTTGATTATCTCTTAAAAACAGCACAGGTCAAGGAGAGGGATATATTAGAAGGTAAGTGAACTGTTGGTTCAGGATGCATGAGAAATGGCCATGCATGAAGGCAAGAGCAACTTTGGCAAGGGCAACTTTGACCAGGCAATTGGGTTGTATCTTCTTTAAAATGGCTGAAATGGACAACTGTTTAAACATTGGCCCTACCAGGAGATCATGAGTTTGATGCTCAATGATGCTATAGCCATCCATGGCCAGGATTCCAAGAGATTACAATTGGGCTGTCTCTCTCTGAATGGACAGGATGACCCTACACCCCCCCTTAAGGGGCAATCGTGGGCTGAAGGTTAGGGAACCAGCCTTGTGACTGGAAGTTTGCCAGTTTGATCATCTCAGCCGACAGTACGTGACTAAAGAGCAAGACACCTAACCCCCAACTGCTCCCTGGATGCTGTGAATAGGGCTGCTCACTGCTCTGGGCAAGTGTGCTCTGGATGGGGCTGGACATGACCAAATTGAGGAGAACATTAGAAAAGAAACAAAAAGAAATGACAAGGCTTGTGGGGTACTGTGGTGAGTACTTATGAACAGTAATCTAACGAAGGACAAGCCTAAACCCATTAATGTGGAAAGGCAACAAAGGCCTTCCCATCTGGTCTGAACAAACAGAAAGGCTACTGTGGCACATATCACAGGCACTGGTGTTGTCCTGGCCTCCACATTCCCCAGATATCAATAAGATTGACCATCTGTGAGGGTGTACCAGAACAATAAGTCTGATCAAAGGTGACTCCACCAACATGCACCACTTACAGGCCTTATAGGATCTTCTGCTAGCATCTTGGTAGATACCACAAGGCACCTTGTAGTGTCCATGCATTGATAGAGCTGTTTTAGCAGCACGGTGGACCAACATCAAACTAGGCATGGTTTTATAATGTTTTGAATCACTGATGTATACCAGTGTTCAGCTTTTCAAAGACTTGGGAACAAGTTGAAACAATGCACAATATGAATAAAGTTCAAAAAACGTGAATAGTAAATAAACAGTTCATTTCCTTCTGAGACAGAATGAACTTATTGCTTACCAGTGGGGGAACCCCCAATCTCTTCTAGGCCTTTAAAGAATGGCAAGTGAAAAAAGTCCAGTGTTTTGTTTGGTTTTATTTAACAGAATCATCAAACCCTGCACGTTTTGTAGCAATACTCTTATTTCATTCTTAACATTTGATTTACAACAAAGGGATTTGGGTTTTGAAAAAGGGGTCTAGGCAGATACAGCCAAGTGAGCCTTCCCATTGATCAGGACTTCAGGAGCTGGACTGAAGGCCTCAAATATTATATTAACTACCAGCAAAACTATAAACTAGAACGGCCAAAAAAAATCCCTTTATTGTAGTGCTAACATACAACTAAAATCCCATAGGGGTGCTAGCAGAAACTCACATTAGTGTTGAGGTGTTTTTTCCTTGTTTTTTGACCATGTTTTGACATGTATGGCTCAATATGAAGCCCTTTCTCTATGAATCATGACTTGCCACTGTTGGTTACATTACTTGGATATAGTCCACCAGGACAAAATAGTCTCTGAAGGAGGTACGCATGATAATTCAGGACAGTCAGTAATTCAAGAAATAGCAATAATGTTTCTAATTATTAGGGGTAAATTTGAATATTTTGATTAGCTATTAAAACTCCTGTGACACCAAATACACAGAAACAAGTAAAAACTTCACGTTTATTGATTATGAAGCAAAATAGTACTACAGAATCTATCTATCTATCTATCTATCTATCTATCTATCTATCTATCTATCTATCTATCTATCTAGATAATTATATACATAGATAATTATATACATAGATAATTAATGTATATACCCAATGTCTAAATATAAAAAAGCAGAACCAATCAATATTCTGGCATGTATCCATATCAACACTCAAGATGCATGGTCTATGCATATATCTCCCATAATGTATAATGTTTTAACTGATATTATGTTGCCCACAAGTATAATCATCAAAGTAATACACACAGTAGTGTCCACTTATTGCCATTTGTTGTTTTTTTGTATCTGTATTATTTTTCAATTTACTTGATTCACAGTGTGGTATCAGATTTTGAACTGTGCACTATGTTGGTGTTTGTTTGCCGAGTAACTGGGGAATAGTGGCATTTTTCTTTCTTATTTGGAATCCTGTTAGCAAATGGAGATTTTGGATGAGCTGTGTGGCAGACTGATTTAATGAGTTTTCCTAATGATCCCCCTTATTTCTCTCTGAGGGCGACACAGATGGAGGCTGCTTACACTAATCCTCAGTGAGGAGCAGCTACATCAATCACAGCATGACAAATGATATATTCAAAATATATGTTTTTCCTTTTTTCCCCAGTATTGCCGTGTCATATGTAGATACAGACGCTCAGCTTTTCAAATTCACTAACATTCCAGGTTTATTTCATACTATCGCTTATTATTCAGTCCCTACAGGGACTCCAATGCGAGGTGGACTTAATGAAGTGGCCAGTTGGTCTACATTTCTATTAGTTGCAATCTTGACATTGCATCAATAGCAAAACCCTTTTTGTGCTCCTCAAAACCCTTTTTTAAAAGGTTCTAAACTACATGCAACACACTCTCCATCAATCTGAAGAACCTTGTTGCCATGCAAAGAACCATTGTGTTTTCATGGTTTTACATATAACCACTATCTTTACTAAAAATTGCTATATATGTATATAAACACACTTTTAATGTAAGTGGAACGAGATTTTTTCCAGGCAATTTCTTTCAAATAAAAACTGAAAAATATGGAGATAGGATTTGTGTATATACAGTATGTCTCAAAAGTGAGTACACCCCTCACATTTCTGCGAACATTTCATTCTATCTTTTCATGGGACGACACTATAGAAATGAAACTTGGATGTAACTTAAAGTAGCCAGTGTTCAGCTTGTACAGCAGTGCAGATTTACTGTCCTCTGAAAAGAACTCAACACACAGCCATTGTTGTTGAAAATGTAACTTTTTGGTAGAACAGTTGCTTTAAGGTTATGGCTGACAAAGTGATCTTCACTAGAATTTTGATGTTTCATACATCTTCTTTTCATTTTTCCTAAAAATTCATCATATTACCTAACATATACTTGGTTATACTTGATTGACAAGAACCTGTTAGTCACTGCAATGTAATTTAGTCAGAATGACTTGCTAACTACCATCATATTACCTAAAATATACTTGGGTAAATCTGGGTACCAAGAAACTACTGGACTACCGTCTTATGACCACACCACCAAATTAAGCCCATTCAACGTCTATGGAAATGATTGATAAATGAGTTGACCCCAGGAATAAAGATGTTAATCAACTTTAAGATAACAGGAGGGTTAAAAGACTTTAAAAGAGAGTGCTCAACAAGTAAGGCAACTGAACTGAGCACAAAAACTCAGGAATACTGCGATACACTTGGCAGCGGAAGTGACAAGATCATGAATTTGTAACTGCCATTTCATTCCACGCCGCATGAATAAAGAGTGTCTTGTCACAGATGGCAGGAAGTCTGACTGCTCAACCAACAGCCTGGGGAAAAGAGTATCGAGTCACTAGGGTGGTCATTAAAAACTCTTTGGGCTGTGCCTTTCCTCTAAGAGCTGTGGAAAAGTTCCGTCCTCGTTTAGGCCTCCATTCCTCCAAACCTGGGGGATGCTTTAACAGAGATTTGGCTTTGAGGAAACTGAAGGCATTAGGCCATTTTAAACCCTGTCCAGCATGTTGCTTATGTTAATATTGACCTTTTGATAATGATTGGAGTGCATTAGAGGCCAATAGTGCTGTGTGAAGTTCTGAGAGAACCTACTGACGGTCATTGGAAGTTTGATACTCTTATATAACAGCAAATAAAAGTGGCTTTCAAGCCTATTCATGTCTTATCTAATACATTTTCCTTTTGATACGTCGCTGGCTTTTAAGTGTCGCCTCCTCTTGGCTTTTTGTGGTGACTTAAAGTTGTTTTGAAGGAGATCTGCATGATTAAGATATTGGATCAAAGCAAAAATCTTTCCGTTTGATGGGCTCTTTTACTGTGGCACTACTTAAAATTCCTAGTGATCCGTAAGTGTGGTACTGTCCGTCTTTATGTTAACACAGGCAGAGCCGTCACTGATGATGTCCACACACAGGACGCAATATTAGATGAAAGATCAAAGCAAATGGTTCCGGTGTCTTTTAGGGTTTTAATATACAAGGAGCTGAAGTTTTTATTTTGTGAAGAAACGGCAAAGAGGATCGTCACACGTTGGTAAACCAATTGTCTAGATGGAGGTTTGGTCAGGTTATAAACTGGTCACTTCTGGTCTAATCTATAGCATTGGAAATGATCGTTCATTGAACAGTCATTTAAAGTGCTACGGATCGGATCACTACCTGAGCTACAGTAGTAGCTTTAGCTGCAAAAGCACTGATCTTCTCTGGGAACAATGATCTCTACCCCTGTCTGAGTTTCATGTCATATAGTAACTCTACTGGATTTATGTGCCTTCTCGTCACACTCCTCTTTGGTACCTGGGTGAGTAGGAGGTGGATGAATGATAAAACACTGCAGCATGAATTCCACCAAGTTCTCCTACAGAGTTGTGTGTCATGGCAGGGTTTTCTCCACTTTTCTAGCAAGTGGATTTTTTTGTGGTTATCGGATAGAGCAATGTTGGAGACCTTGTGGCACACAGAGAGACAGAGAGAGAAAAAAGACCAGGTTTCTACTTTAAAGTAAAGTAAATTAAAACTTTTTAAAAAAAAAAACTTGGGTTTTGTTAGCATACAGTACCTTCACCACTCAGCCACATGTTCATCAACGTGCTTTCCTTGGAATATATAGCAGATATTTTGTCTAAATAATGTGACCATTTTCTTTTACAAACTATCCTTCAAAGCAAACGTTGAAACTGTTTTGGCCCAACTGAGGTTTAAACATCTGAAACAAGAACTTGGGCTTTTTCCCAAAATAGTCCTGCCAGTAATATTATTACGAATGTCACGCATCCTCTGACTGCCTCATTGGATTCGGACTCAATCTCCCAGACTTCCCTTGGGATATCACATGACTTCCACGAAGCCAACTAACAACGATACTCACCTGGACTCAACCTCGCAGAACTCTCCAGGAGGTCACCTGACTCCTCACATCACTGTGCGCACCTATCAGTTCTCCTGAATATTAATTAGTGTGTTGTTGATCATGTGACTTACATAGCTTAGTATATAAGCCTGAGCTTTAGACTAGGAAGGTGTGAGGTATTATGTCCAATCTGTGACCTGGTGAGCGTTTATTCGGACTTATGGTTCCCGTGTATGACCTTTGCCTTCGTTCTTTGACTTTCCCCTTTTTGCCCTGTCCTTCGGATTGTTTGCCTGGTTGCTGTTTTAGGACTTATGACTTCTGCCGTTGTTTTGATTCCGTTTTTTGCCTTTCCCTGTTTGGACTGTTCGCCTGGTGGAAGGAATGTGATTTTGTATTTCTTCAGGATTCCCAATCTGACCCCTGCCTGTTTTGTGACAACGACACTGGACTGTGATTCTATCAGTAAAGCCTCCTTTGTCTTTTACATCTGCGAGCGTTTGAACCTGTCCGACACGTTACAACGGATATTTACATGTGATATTGTTTCGTCTTCATAATCCTGCCTGTAACTGTCAAGCTTGGATGTGTACTTTTTTCAGTCAAAGACATCAGTTGCCTTTTGCATCGTGATGAGTGGGCCAGTAGTCGTGGTAATATTACTTGGTTATATTATAGCTGCATCTGTTTTGAGCCCTCTCTGATGAAAATGGGTAACCTGGTTGTGCTTCGGATCCCTTCCTCAAGTGGATGAATCTGAGAACCCACAAAGTCAAAACTTGGTGAAATGTCTTCTGAGGAAGTGAGTGAATTATCTACTGTCCTCATCATATGTTCATCAGTATATTGCTGATTTTGCATTTGGGACCTAAACGTTGAGCCAGACCTGCTTTTCAAAGCCTGTGCATGCATTGGTACTATGTAGAGGCATATGATGTTGTCCAAAAACTCTCGATAAGACACCTCACTTGTAATTATTATTATTTCAGGTTTTATAGGGAGACTGAATTTAAGGAGGGGGGGCTGCATTTAAGATGGCAGTGAATTTAAGATATCAGAAGATTTAAGGTGGCCGTTAGATTTATGGTTGCAGTGAATGTAAGATTTCAGTTCGTTTAAGGTAGCACTGAATTTAAGGTGGCAGTAGATTGACGGTAACACTGAACTGGGGTGGCACTATAATTAAAGTGGCCGTAAATGTAAAGTGGTAGTGAATTTAAAGTGTCAGTGGATTTTAAGGTGGCACTGAATTTAAGATGGCAGGGGCACCTTATGCGTAAACACCTACCATCCACCTCGGAGACCATTAACAATGCAACACTTTTGCAACCATCCGCAGTTCTACTCGTTTGAATTGGAAGTTTCTTGTATTTCCAAGCCAGCTTAACATTTGCTCACAAACCTTCTCTTTCTAATTGTTTTTATCCTACGCTGGTACAACAAATCAGACAAAAATTCCTTTTTAAAATGCTTTGGAAAGCTTGGAGTCCCTCAAAAACACTGTCCACTCTCTGAAAGCTGCCAGTCAGTCATTCAACTGTCCACTGGAATGTTGTTTTCCCGGATTCACAGGAATACTGCGGGAATCACATTGAAATGCAACAGAGATTGTGGCATTAGGCTTGTGATCCACTGGTAGATTCAGCCAGCTGAAGATTACTGTATGTGCTTTGTGGATTTGCGGTTGTAGAACGCAGGCTACAGTAAGTCTGGCTGAGATTAAGCTTTAGGACGAGCAGCTGCAGAGTTCCGTTGTCTAACAGACCTTTAATTATCCTGTTTTTGGCTGCAGTGAAGGGAAAGTGCTCCATTAAAGAAAATGGACTTTCACGTTGAAGTGCCGATGAAGAGTGTCCCGCTCTGAGTAAACCTCAGAAAAGTAAATTAGCGCCGTTGGGATCAAATCTGTATCTGTGCAATGGAAAGTTTATATCGTTCTTAATGGTGGATGAGATTTTATTCCAGATGTTTATGAACTATTACTAATCTATTCATCAGGAAATGCTGATCCAATGTATGTAAGGGCAGCTGGCATTGACAAATGAATGAATAAATGCCTGGAAAAATAATGTTAAATGCAGTTTTAGCCTTGAGCTCTGATATAGAACCATTATTAGATATTTGATACTCTATGGATTATTAAATACTTTACTTGATGCATAAGATACTGTTTGGGTGGTGGATCATTCTCAGCACTGCAGTAACACTGACGTGGTGGTGGTGTGTTAGTGTGTGTTGTGCTGGTCTGAGTAGATCAGTAACAGCAGTGCTGCTGGAGATTTTAAACACTGTGTCCACTCACTGTCCACTCTATTAGACACTCCTACCTTGTCGGTCCACCTTGTAGATGTAAAGTCAGAGATGACAGCTCATCTGCTGCACGGTTTGTGTTGGTCATCCTCTGGTCCTTCAGTGGTCACAGGACACGGGTTGATATATCGGAAAGCACTTCAAACAAACAGCATTGATGAACGGTGCTTTTGGCATTTGGCTAAGATACAACCTTCAAAAGTTAGCGATTGCCAGGAATAATCGAAGCATGACGTCATTTTATATGAATTATTGGCCTAAGAAATGCTAAAGGAAACTTTCAGTGTGTATCATCTATGTATTCGCAATAACTCACAAAGTTACTCTCTTGTTTTGGTGGGAAGAAACAAGACATCCTTTACATTTTGAACATGTTTTTGTCTTTATCTGAAATGGGAGACAGTGCAGACTCAACTTTGTCAAAACAGATGGACATTGCGTGAAAATGTAATGAATTACATTAATAAGTGTGTAATTACTGCCTACTTACATTGGAACAGTAGAAGAAAACAACAGTAATAACTGTAGACTAGAGGCCAGCCGAGATATTGATTGAGCAATAATATCAGTTGATATTAATGAAAATATTGTGGATATTGGGAGCCCAGTATGAGGCAACTCCTCTAATATGACCTGACAGCTGGGCAGCCCGAACTGGTAAATTAAAACCCAAATTCCTGTAAAATACATACAACGCTCACCGTAAGCATAACAACAACATGTTATAATGTCTACAAGCCTTTTCTATGAAGGCAATTGAAGAAAAATGAAAGTTCTGTAGCCCCGCCCCCTCCGCCAACAATATTTATTTAGCTCAAGACTATTCGTTGATATTTGAGCTTAAGAAATGTGGCAGTTGTTCAACCGCAGCCTTGGCAGCACTGGTTAACACAGCTTAGCTGAAATCTGCAACAATGTGCAAAAGTTTGTGCACCCCCGGTCACTCTCCTGTGCATTTTTTTTTTGTTTGAATCGAATCAGACACACTGAACAAAGTAAAGCGTAAGATTTGGCCTGTGTGAAAGTTTTGGCCACTTTTTATATTTTATTTGAATATTTTATTCATTTCTTTTCATGCGAAACTCAGTACATCTGCAGGCAAAACACCATAAGTCCCCCCTAAAGGTTGTACTAACCCATTTTACCTTGGCAAATCGAGAAAACGTGAAATTTTGATGGGATTTTTCCAGCTAAGGCAATTTGTGAACTGGGATTTTAGCCACTGGCAGTGTTTTTTAACACTGGTTGAACCCACTCTGGACTTCTAAGGGGTAAGAAGGCCGTGTATGAAGGGTAAACGTCCGATGTCATTAGATTGATGTGCACTAGATAATTACTCAGGGGACTTAATGTTCGTGATTTTAGGCCGATCAATACCAGTTACATCACCCTCCACCAAATCATTGCCCTAAGCCAGACAGACCGCTTTAAATGTTATTGATTTGGAATCTAAACGATCCTCTTTCACGCTTTCGCTAAGTGGGTTAAGGCAGGGAGCTTAAACACTCACATTTTAGTGCTACCACGGTTACAACAAGGCATTCATTTTATACACTTGGAGGTCATTTTTCATGACTGTATTGCGCTCATCGGCCTCTCGTTTGTAGACACAAAGTGTGTTGTTTGTAATAGCCATCCTCTAGTCCTTCACCAGTGGTCAGTTTCTGACCATATAGCTGATCTTGACTGGATATTTTTAGGAGGTGGACCACTCTCAACCTGGTCGTCCAATGTGAAACGAACCCAGAAACACCTACGGTTCCTCATTCTGAATAATGCTGATATGATACCTGTAAGAGTTAATGAATGGATATCTAGTTAAGGCCATCAAGGAAAGAATAAGCAACAACTAACGTCATGCTCACTCATGTGATACTGAGATGACAGAAATGGAGGATATAATGTTTTATTTTTTCAAAAATAGCCAAGAGTTGGATGAGTAACAGGGGCTGCAGAGGGGCTAACACTAGAGCTAACCAGCACAACACTGGACGCTGATGAGGACTTATAGTCTTCAAAACATGCTTATTTCTCCGCAGTGGACCATATTATTGCACGTTAGTTTGAAAATATATTTTCACAGTTTCTGGACGTGAGGTTAGCATAGGTAGCAGAAAAGCTGCACCAGAGCCGGCTGCTATCTTTGCTTTCTAAATGACATATTTTAGTGATGTTGGAAGTAAAAACATGTTAATATATCCTCTGCAGAGGACAGATTTCTGCACGTTTTAATGCATGTTACTGCTCTTTTGCTGAATTTGCTGAATGACCTGTCCAAAATTTAACTTATTTTTTTTATTTATATTTAATGTTAACTTATTTTCACAAAAAATCTCCAAAAATCATGTAATTTGACCTGTTTGATGAGGCAGGGGTGCTGTGCTGCACGAGGTAGGCTACAAAGTAGGTGTTTCCAATAAAGTGGCCAGTTAGTGAAAAAAAAACAAGGTAGGTGTTTTTAATAAAGTGGCCAGTGAGTGGAAGCACAAGGTAGGTGTTTCTAATAAAGTGGCCAGTGAGTGGAAGCACAAGGTAGGTGTTTCTAATAAAGTGGCCAGTGAGTGGAAGCACAAGGTAGGTGTTTCTAATAAAGTGGCCAGCACCTGTAGATTACTCTGCACTGTATATATTACAGTGCTGTCTGTTGGTCTCAGAGCTGAAATCCATTCTCCTGCCTCTTTTACGCCTCTGCCTGTTTTTATACGACAGCCCTGTTTAAAATCATGACATTGTGCTGTGACTAATAAGCTGAAGCCTCTGAATAAAACAGGAGGATCACAGGTGAAAATACTATAACGTAGTGTTTTGAGAAGCCTTTGCAGAAGAGCCCATCGGTCAAAAACAGACCATACTTTTAAATAATTAACACATGAAAACATTCGTTTGAATTACAAAGGACGGCCAACATGGATTTGGATATGGAACGTCTGAATTCCAAACCTGAGTTATGCTTTTGCTTTCTTTGTTTCCTTCTTCTAACTGGCTTATTAATATTCACTGGCGAAGCAGGGCGAGTCTCGACTCCACAGAGTTATTGAATTTGTATTGAATTATGATGTAAATTGCTTTTCTTCCTCTGATTCATGCAGTTCATCAAGAATGAACAGGTTCTGATTTATACCGAGGCTGTGCACTATGGACCATAAAATAACAGCAATGAACTCACTATTGCTGGATTCTGTAAGTACAGTATGTGTTACGCCATAAAACACACAAATAAATAAATCAACAACAAAATGAAGTCGTGATGTAATGTTGTAATGAATGTAATGTATCATTTGAGGCAAGATTCTTGTTTTGACATCAACTGACAAAGTGAGTTGGTCACTATTAGCACATTAGCACAGCTAGATCTTAGCCACAGTGTTAGCTTGTGGCTTGTATGGGCATTAGCTTACAGTTAGCATGCTAGTTTACATTTAGCATGTTGGCTCAATAGCACATTCATTTTGGTTAGCACGATAACTCAGGACAACGGCTTTAGCTTACAGTTAGCATGCTCGTTTACATTTAGCATGTTAGCTCAATAGCACATTCATTTTGGTTAGCATGATGACTCAGGACTAGGGCATTATCCAGATAATTATAGCATCAGCTCATGGCCTCTGAGGACTTTTGTACAGTCCTGATCCTGAGATCTACCATCTACCATCCTGGAGAGTCCAGATCCAACACACCTGGTACTGAAGGTTTAGTTGGCAGTTAGCATGTTATCTTATGTTTAGGGCATTAGATTGTGATTAGCATGTAGGTCAGCGCACCAGTTGTGGTTAATATATTAGCACAATGTTAACCTGGAACTGAGACGTTAGCTTATCATTAGAGCATTAGCTCACAGTTAAAACAGCCTATGTTTACAAATTAGCTTGCAGTTAGTATGCTAGTTTGTAAATAGTGCATTAGTTTGTGTGTAGTATATTAGCTTGTGGTTAGTATATTCGTTTGTGGTTAGTGCATTAGTTTGTGGTTCGTGCAGTAGTTTGTGGTTAGTATATTAGTTTGTGGTTAGTATATTAGCTTGTGGTTAGTATATTAGTTTGTGGTTGGTATATTAGTTTGTGGTTAGTATATTAGTTCGTGGTTAGTATATTAGCTTGTGGTTAGTATATTAGTTCATAGTTAGTATATTAGTTTGTGGTTGGTATATTAGCTTGTGGTTAGTATATTAGCTTGTGGTTAGTATATTAGTTTGTAGTTAGTATATAAGTTCGTGGTTAGTATATTAGCTTGTGGTTAGTATATTAGCTTGTGGTTAGTATATTAGTTTGTAGTTAGTATATAAGTTCGTGGTTAGTATATTAGCTTGTGGTTAGTATATTAGTTCGTGGTTAGTATATTAGTTTGTAGTTAGTATATAAGTTTGTGGTTAGTATATTAGCTTGTGGTTAGTATATTAGTTCGTGGTTAGTATAGTAGCTTGTGGTTAGTATATTAGTTTGTGGTTGGTATATTAGCTTGTGGTTAGTATATTAGCTTGTGGTTAGTATATTAGTTTGTAGTTAGTATATAAGTTCGTGGTTAGTATATTAGCTTGTGGTTAGTATATTAGTTCGTGGTTAGTATATTAGTTTGTGGTTAGTATATTAGCTTGTGGTTAGTATATTAGTTTGTGGTTAGTATATTAGTTTGTGGTTAGTATATTAGCTTGTGGTTAGTATATTAGCTTGTGGTTAGTATATTAGTTTGTAGTTAGTATATAAGTTCGTGGTTAGTATATTAGCTTGTGGTTAGTATATTAGTTTGTGGTTAGTATATTAGTTTGTGGTTAGTATATTAGCTTGTGGTTAGTATATTAGTTCATAGTTAGTATATAAGTTTGTGGTTAGTATATTAGCTTGTGGTTAGTATATTAGCTTGTGGTTAGTATATTAGCTTGTGGTTAGTATATTAGTTTGTGGTTAGTATATTAGCTTGTGGTTAGTATATTAGTTCGTAGTTAGTATATAAGTTCGTGGTTAGTATATTAGCTTGTGGTTAGTATATTAGTTTGTGGTTAGTATATTAGTTTGTGGTTAGTATATTAGCTTGTGGTTAGTATATTAGTTCGTAGTTAGTATATAAGTTTGTGGTTAGTATATTAGCTTGTGGTTAGTATATTCGTTTGTGGTTAGTATATTAGCTTGTGGTTAGTATATTAGTTTGTGGTTAGTATATTAGTTCGTGGTTAGTATATTAGCTTGTGGTTAGTATATTAGTTTGTGTTAGTATATTAGCTTGTGGTTAGTATATTAGTTTGTGGTTAGTATATTAGTTCGTGGTTAGTATATAAGTTTGTGGTTAGTATATTAGCTTGTGGTTAGTATATTAGTTTGTGGTTAGTATATTAGTTCGGGGTTAGTATATTAGCTTGTGGTTAGTATATTAGTTTGTGGTTAGTATATTAGCTTGTGGTTAGTATATTAGTTTGTGGTTAGTATATTAGTTTGTGGTTCGTGCAGTAGCTTGTGGTTAGTATATTAGTTTGTGGTTAGTATATTAGCTTGTGGTTAGTATATTAGTTTGTGGTTAGTATATTAGCTTGTGGTTAGTATATTAGTTTGTGGTTAGTATATTAGCTTGTGGTTAGTATATTAGTTTGTGGTTAGTATATTAGTTTGTGGTTCGTGCAGTAGCTTGTGGTTAGTATATTAGTTTGTGGTTAGTATATTAGCTTGTGGTTAGTATATTAGTTTGTGGTTAGTATATTAGCTTGTGGTTAGTATATTAGTTTGTGGTTAGTATATTAGCTTGTGGTTAGTATATTAGTTTGTGGTTAGTATATTAGCTTGTGGTTAGTGCATTTGTGTTTGTTTAGTATATTAGTTTGTGTTTACTAGTTTATTGTTAATGCAGTAGTTTAGTGCATTAGTTTGTGGTTAGTATATTAGTTTATAGTTAGTGCATTAGTTTGTGGTTAGTATATTTGTTTGTGGTTAGTGCATTAGTATGTGGTTAGTATATTAGTTTGTGATTAGTGCATTAATTTGTGGTCAGTATACTAAATTGTGGTCAGTGCATTAGTTTTTGGTTAGTATACTAGTTTGTGGTCAGTGCAGTAGTTTGTGGTTAGTATATTAGTTTGTGGTTAGTGCAGTAGTTTGTGGTTAGTATATTAATTTGTGGTTAATGCATTAGTTTGTGGTTAGTTCATTAATATCTGGTTAGTATATTAGTTGTGAATAGTGCATCAATTTGAGATCAGTATACTAGTTTGTGGTTAGTGCATTAGTTTGAGGTTAGTGCAGTAGTTTGTGGTTCGTGCAGTAGTTTGTGGTTCGTGCAGTAGTTTGTGGTTAGTGCATTAGTTTGTGGTTCGTGCAGTAGTTTGTGGTTAGTATATTAGTTTGTGAATAGTGCTTTAACTTGTGGTCAGTATACTAGTTTGTGGTTAGTGCATTAGTTTGTGGTTAGTGCAGTCGTTTGTGGTTAGCATATTAGTTTGTGGTTAGTCTTTTGTGGTTCGCACATTAATTTGTGGATTGTAGTTTGTGGTTAGTGCATTTGTTTGTAGTTAGTATTTTAGTTCGTGGTTAGTCCATTTCTTTGTGGTTTGTGCATTAGTTTAATTATATACTTTGGCTGAACATCTTGATTTACCAATATAGAAACTAATCAGTAACATCTTGATATTCGCCTAGTGCACAGTAAATGCTTTTTTGTGATTTTTTTTCAATGCTCATTTGCTTTCTGCATTGTCAGTATCACAGTGATAAAAACTCCAATAATCATTAACATGTGGCATATTCTGCAGCCCAAATTCTTGCAGTACCACTGACAGCTATTTTATGCCAGTGAGCACATTTGTTTACAACTTCCAAAACTGACTTGGCAGTGAATTTGCACAGAGAACTTGGCACATATCCTGGGCATTTTCCAAGTCTTGAGCTATTAGACTGATTCAGCTCTTGAGCTTTGAGTTTAAATATGCCCCACTCTTTGCTTCTGGGCTGTAAAAATCTATCCAACTTTAAACCTCATCTTTGCAAACGCATGTCCTGGTTCCTCTGTGTCACTTTATTCCAGACAAACTGCAAACAGCCAATAACCAGAGGGCAGAGGGGGCAGCTGTCACTCTCACTGCATGATACATATTTATTAGCACATTTAAATAATTTGCTGTTTGTAATTACAGAATTTTGTGTGGGTCAGTGAAGGAGGTATGATGACACATTGGAGATCCAGAGTGTCTAGTGGGAAATAGGCTAATCTCATTGCCGTAGCTACTATGGGCGAATATCCAAAATGCACTGATATTTTTTTGCAAATAATACAGTCGTGAGCCAACACTGTTGCGTTTGGTCTCAATGTCCTCGATGAAATGTAAGGACAAATCTCACGTCCTTCACTATTTGATGGAATGTTTGTTGAGCAGGTTGTGAATATGTTAATATTTTTGTCGTTAACTGTCAAAGTGACCTTGCATTCCTTGTTGTTTATTTCTTCAATGATTGACATGTGTCCTTCCATTGGGCTTTCATGTCCTTTTCGTGTCTTAGGTGTCCTTTTCTCAAGAACTTCTATGTACTACTCTAGAATTTTTACAGTCTCTATGATTGTATGTTATTACTTTTATACAATGGCTTTGAAATGTGTTTTTACTTTTCCACCCTTTATGTTAATGTAAATTTGGTAACAGTTTCTATGAGTGTCACGTTTACAAGCATCTATAAACATATTTATAACATGCTATAATGCATTCGTACGGCATTATAAACATGGTTATAAATATTTGTAAAAATTAATAATATTGAATTACAATTCATGGCCATGTTATTATGCATTGTGAATTGTTAATATAAAGCATCATAAGCAGTGTTAATAACATGTTATATTTGAAAGTAGAGTGCTGTCATAGTAATTTGTTCCCTCACTGGTTCTAATGTCCAGTCCTAGAACCCTTCACTCTGTAACACTACACTACAGTACAGTGATGCTGGTTTCTGCTGGTGTTCTATTGGATCTGCAGTGTTAAGTCAGTGCCAGGCTAACGGTGGTGCACATTAACAGTAGTGAACATTGACTTTCCCACATTGGGTGAAACACTGAGGGCAGCTCTAGTTTAAACTCTGACATTTGAAGCGTGTAATGAGCTTTATTGTGTTTTAGTGTTTCAGTAAATCCTTCAGTAAACACTTCAACTTGAAGCCTCACTCTTAACCCTGGAGGAGGCTTTAGTCCAGTACGCTTCACTTTACTTAAAGTGGACAAATACAGCTTATGAGCTCTTATAATTTATGAACAGTACTTATAATGCTTTACCAATTCATAATGTATAATAAGTATTATTATAACATGTAAGGCATTTTTTAAAATATTTATAGCCATGATTATGGTGCCTTAT